>NW_026571018.1:8359774-8479774 GCF_026225935.1 Boleophthalmus pectinirostris
TCTTTGGGGCTGATTTGGAACTTTGTACTTTGAAATTGCCAAAACACTAAGAAGTTTTGGTAGTTCTTTCGACATTTGATAATTTTGGAGATGGGGAGACATTCATCTTTAAAACTGATCATGGTGCCCTTGAATTTATCTTTTAGCTTTTGCTTTCATTTTAGTCACCTCTTCTTTGTACTTTAAGGTACAGTGTGTAACAACATTTCAGTGGAAGAAAGCAGGCTTTGTGGAAAATACAAGCTTGCTCACCTTATGGATGCATGTTTTTTTCTGCTGTTTCTTTTATCAATCTTTTTGCAAAAAAATGTTATACTGTGGCTTTAAAAGATCCTATATTGCACAAAATAGATTTTTATGAACTTTAAGCCATGTTAGAATATTGTTACCGCCTCAAAAATATACTCAAAAAACATACCCAGAGTTGTGTGTTGTTTCATTCACACATGTTTGAGTGACCATGTATTATTAGCTTGTCTACATCCCTAAATCTCAAAATGCTCTGTTCCACCTTGTGATGTCATGAAGCGGTAGTTTTTATCTACACTTTACCATTTGTTCAGTAGAGACTGACAATTCCAGGGCTGTAATTATTTTACAAGAAAAAAAAAAAGAACTTTGCACATCAATTACTTGGGTGCGTTGGAGGAGAGAGAGGAGAGGCAGCAGCTCTAGAACAAAAATCCTTCACACCGTCTTACTTGCAAAATGTGAGATTCATTAAGACAAACCGTGCAAAGTTTTGGCACTAGACCTTCATCAGGCAAACAGAATGAGAGCTCAGGTAGCCATTGTAAATAGGGTATTTGCCATATTCTTTTTAAGATGGCCACGTGATGAAGGCCTCGTGCCGAAACGTTGCATGGTTTTGTCCTAATGAATCTCACATTGTGCAAGTAAGACGGTGTGCGAGGCTTTTGTCTATGTTCTAGGGCTGAAATTATTCAAATTATTTTTAGTGAAGGAGTAGAGAGATTAAAAATACAAAAATGATGCTGTTTTCTGTTTGAGAGAAGAACTCTAAATGTGCAGAGTTTGTGTGTTAAACCTGTGTGAATAAAACAAAACACAGCTCCCGGTCTGTTTGTGCTGAGGAAACAACATTATAACATAGATCAGAAAATGCCGTAATATGGGCCCTTTAAACTGTAAATGTGGCATGTGGGGTATTGACAAAGCTACTATAAGATCTCCAAATATGTCTTAGTTTGAATCAAAATGTATGAGGTAAGGTCTCAATGTTATTAGTTCTAAAGTAGTTAGAGCCTACAGTTCAAGATCAGAAATGCATGATTGAACTAAAGCAGAATATACATAAATATAAAAGGCCATCGCACTTCACCTTAACTTCCTTAACCATCTAACACTCTCTGTCATCTGTACATGAATTATTTGCATGCATCAAAAGAGATGAGTCCAAAATCAAGACACATTTAACATCGCAATGCACTTATTCCTCCCTGCATTCAAAGTTTTCCGCTTCTTGTTGTGATGCCGTTTTGAGGAGGGTTGGTATTTTTATTTCCAATAGTTAACTGCTATGGTAACAGTCCTAACTTTTCATCATTGTGAAACCCATGGATATTTGAGTTTCTTTTGACCAAGTACAGTTAACCACATTTTTGGCTGGAGTTGTAGACATTTTCGTGACACTCAGAACATGGAGGTCCACCTTACCCCACACACGATGTCATACCTCGAGTCACTATTTCAGTTCCTTCAGTCACATTTGGCCTACACCATTATACGTATAGATGAAGGCCTGCTCTAAATGACCTCACGTGTATTAGCTGACAGCCAGACAGCGCGGCGCTTAAATAGCTGGAGTGTGTTATAAAAAGACAGAGAGCACCTGCTAGAAGTCTATTAATCTGCAGGTGCTTGGAGGAGACATTCGTTATCAGGCCTCGCGAATTAAACATGAGCATGAATTCTTCAGAGGCACAATATAAAAGAGGCTGATAATTTTAGAAGGGATCACTCCACCTGTAATTTTAGCTCCCCTCTCTGTCTCTGCCGTTTAAGACTAATCTCTTTTGGATTTTCAAAGCTGTGTTCTTCAATATGTATTCGCAAAGTGGATTAGAGGGACTCAATAGTTCAGCTTTTTTTCCTCTCTCTCCAGTGATTAAGTGAAACCTGGGAGAGCGATTAGATGTGTTTCTTGTTGTGAGAGGCTGTAAAAAACATGTACACGCTTTTATTCCACACACACAAAAACGTGCAAAAAGAAGCTGTTAGTCATCACAGGTAATTGGCACAGAAGTTGTGTTGTCAAGATATTACAATTGACAAAATGCTCAATATCAATTTTAATACAAATAATACAATAATAATAAAAATAAATAAATAAAAAAATCAGACAGTTGGAATCCAGTTCTTAACAAACATAAAAGTTTCTTCAATATTACATTGTGGTCTTTACTAGCACTGATATATCATGAGCATTCTAGAAATATTGAACAACAGTTCAATTTTGTCTTATTTATTACTTATTTTTTTCTGTATAGGTATTGGTATTGATATTTCTCTGTTTTCTTTTTGACAACTCACCCTGTTCTCTGTGTCAGTCAGCCTCAGGGCAGCTGTGACTGCAGAAGGGTAAAAGAGTGAGTAAGGCTTTGCTACCTCCCTTGGATACATGGTGTGCATGTAATTTTTAATACTGCTAATCTGAATTGACAAAAAGATTTAACAGAAAGAATTCCTAACACCCATATTGACTCATCTAAAAAAAATATTTTCTTAGAAAACATAAATACATAATTACTGTTCAATATATGATTGGTTCATTGATGTCATTGGTTCATTGATTGATTGTATTTAACTGACCTTAACTATCAACTGTTCTTGGAGACCTATGTAGCATGTTTTGGGTTGATGGGGAAACCGGAGCACCCGGAGGAAACCCATCATCCAGACACAGGGAGAAACATGCAAACTCCACACAGAAAGTCTCGGGTGACCTGGGGATTCAACCCAGAACCTTCTTGTTGTGAGGCATGAGTGCTAGCCACTCAGCCACTCTGCCGCCCTGCCACTGTGAGCTGTAGAGGCTCTACAACTAATTACTGGTACATTCTGTTATTTATGTGTTACAGCTCAGGCCTTTTATTGATACTCTCCATTAAAAAATGGTTTACTGGGATTATCCTGTTTTATTGTGTTAATGCCAGTGGCATAAAGTAATTTCAGTATTGTTGTTTATCGCAGTATATCTCTGCAATATATTCAGAATTTGTTATTGTGACAGGCCTATCTATAATGTTTAAAAAGTGTGGCCTTAAATAACTTTTACAGGTACTTTTGTTGGCCTCGGTTGTATAGGCACTTGGCAGCAGCAGGTGTGTTTGTGGGCGGTGGATCTTAAAGTGTCTGTGATGTGCCTGTGATTGATTACAGTGGCCGCGCCTCTGACTGCTTTACACCGATTAACCTCTGACCTTTAAAGGTGAAAGGTCACGTCAGCCGCTCAGACAGTGATCGAAGGGAAGCAGGAAGGTGCTAAATTACTAACACATTATGTTCGTCCTGACAGGGAGGACAGGGGGAGGGGCAGGAGGGGTGTGTCAAAACAACTCGGTGCAATAATGAAATCCTAATGATGGCTTAATGCTCAGGGTATTATCAGAGGTGACAGCTGTGTCCCATCCATAACCTTCAGTGTCGGTCTTCATTTATAAACACTTCACACTTTTATAATGCATTTTCTTTTATTTACACAACATAGTGAATGACATCCTTGATTCCAGTAACACTTTTCCAAATAATTTAACATCCTATTAATGTAATTTTAACAAGCAAGGCCGGGCCAGGTTAGTACTTCGATGGGAGACCACTGAGAATAACAAGTACCACAGTGTGGCGGCAGTGGCAACGACTGTCATTGTGTCCTTATGCAAGGCATTTGCCTAGAATGAAAGTGTGTATGTGTGTGTTGATTGTGATCGGAGGGGCCGATGGCGCAGATTGGCAGCCTTGTTTCAGTAAGTCCCACCAGGTGTGGAGTGAATGAATTATGCTCTGTAAGGCATCCTTGTGTACATTCTGTGTTTGTGTCCTTGGGCAAGACACTTCACTTCTCCTTGCCTGCATATAAATGTAATGTGTGAGTGAGTGGTAGGTGGAAGTCAGAGAGGCCATGGTGCACATTAACAGACTTGCACCCCCCCCATATGTCTCTGGGCAGCTCTGGCTGCAGAAGGTGTCTTACCAACAATGACTAATGTAATATCAGCCATTATCATATATGATCACATAAGTCCAAGGCATGGTATTGAAGGTGTATTGAGACATTAGAAGGTGATTGTAGAAATTGTTGCCAGTGATACTATCTTTGCCATAAAACAATATACGAATCTATTCGCGAGTTCCTGAACACAATATTAAATATGTTTCCTGTCTGTGTAGTTTATTTCAAAACACAGTTACATACATTTACATGTTTGATACAAATCCAATATATTGGGTCATGATTTGCAGTGGGACAAAATCTAGTGGTTGATTCTTAGGTCAGGTATTAACTGTATTTTGTTTTGTTTTACAGAGCGTCCCAACTTTACTGGAATTGGGGTTGTAGCTGTTAACTTGAAAACTACAGCTTCATGACATCACAAGGTAGAACAGAGCATTTTGAGGTTTGGAGGTGTCCATCTATCCATCCATTTTCTTCCGCTTATCCTGGGCCGTTGGGGCAGCAGTCTAAGAACGGACTCCCCGACTTCCTTTACCCCCGGAACATCCTCCATCTCCTCTAGGGGACTCCAAGACATTCCCAGACCAGCCGAGAGACATAGTCCCTCCAGTGTGTCCTGGGTCTTCTTCAGGGGGCCTCTTTCCGGTGAGCCATACCCAGAACACTTCCCCGAGAAAGGCGCAAAGGAAGCATCCGGAACAGATGCCCGAGCCACCTCAGCTGACTCCTCTCGACATGGAGGGCAGTGGTTCTACTCTGAGCTCTTCCCATGTGACTGAGCTCCTCACCCTATTTCTAAGGAAGCGCTCAGCCACCCTGAGGAGGAAACTCATTTCGACCTCTTATATCCGTGATCTCGTCCTTTTTGGTCATTACCGAAAGCTCATGACCACAGATGAGGGAGATATAGACAGAATAGTTCAAACATGTGTGAATGAAACAAAAAACACAACTCCAGGTCTGTTTTTGATGTGGTAACAACATTCTAACATGGCTAAAAGCTCCCAAGAGTACATTTTGTGTAATATAGGACTTCACTAAATCGACAAAATGATTCAACAACCATAAACCTTTCTTCGATCATAGTTCAAACACTTTCCTCAACAAGCCCAGCGAGTTATGGTCTGTACAAACACGTCTCTCAAATTCCACCCACCATACATACATTCTTTCAGTTTCGCAGTATCTCTTTCATATCTCTCGGCTTGGTTTCCACTGACCTGAAGCTAAAAATGATACGGCAGTTTGAAGTTCAATCAGTCAACATTATCTTTCCTTCGCCCGCTCACTCGATATGTTCAATAATTCACCGCGTGGCCAAAGAGCACTGATCGCCCATCTGCTGAACACGTCGCGGGGAGGTGAGGGAGTGCGATCGCCTCAGGGTCTGGGCAGTGTGAGGTGGACAATAAAATGCAGTCAAAGCAAAAACAGGGTAATGGACAAGGTCGATCTAGTCGGACTATTTGATTTCAATAGTCGCTTGTCAATATTTTATATATAGCGTGTCTCAGTCTATATTCCTTTAGTTGAACGCCGGAGGGGGATTGGAAAGGTGGACTTGGACTTAGTGTAGAATGTGCAAAGACAACACTGTACTGAAACGGAAAAATCTACTTTTTCAGCAAATCTTGTCTTGCCCCAGTGCAGATATTGTGTAGAAGCAGCTTTTCGGGTCAAACTAAGTCTAATTAGAAATAATTTTATTGTCCGATTACCAGGAAGTTGACATTGGCATGCTAATTGTTTTTAACTTTACCATCATGGCAAAGCTCCGTACACAAAAATACACAAATAAAATGAATATTAGAGCGTAGGAGCGAGACGTTTGTGTCTCAGTTTCTGACGCTAATAAATATAAATATTAGAGCAGTTCCACAAACTGAAGAATTCTACAGATAAAAATAACTGTGCAATCTTTATTTTTTGTCATTTACTAGGTTGTTCTTTTGTTTTACGGTTTTATTAAAAGTTTGTTAACTTTAAGACAGTGAGCTGCAGTGCAAAGAGCCTATAGGACCAAAGACTTTGTTGCTGAGACAAAAGTAGGGTGACCAGACGTCCCTATTTACTCAGGACAGTCCCAGTTTTGAGCCCTGTGTCCCTTGTCCCAGCAGATTTATCCAAAACAAGTGATTTGTCCCAGTTTTATACAAGAAATCTCCCAGGTGTCCTTGTTTTTGACCAATCTGATTCCTGCCAACAGTAAAGAGATGCATAAACTGTCATTTGTTTCGGTAAAATACAGAAAAGCTGCTTAAAAATGACCAAAACACAAAGAAAATGTGACTATATTAATTATGAATGCGCTGAGTGCAGAACAATTCTCCAATTACGTACTCATTTCACAATTTCATTATTACCAACCAACAAAAAAGCAGGTGTGTCCCATTTTTTTTTATTTTGAAAATCTGCTCACATCCTAAGCAAGAGCACTTGTTAATGTACATTTGGAAGGTTTCTGCTTGAAAGTAAGTTATATCTAATGTTAATATATTTGTTATTTCTAATGTTAAAGGGCCCATGTTATGTTATTTTCTGACCAATGTTATAATGTTGTTTCCTCATCACACCCCATCACAGACCTGGAGTTGGGTTTTGTTATAGGAAATGCTCCGCTGTGTTTTTAAACTCCATATGCCTTCACTAGAATCGTATGGATAATTTCAGCTCTGGAATTGCAGATCTCTACTGAACGGAAGTTAAAATGTAGCTGTTAAGTTGAAAACTACCTCTACATTAGGGTGGCCAGATTTAAAAAAAAAAAACAAACAAAAAAAATAGTTTGGAGACTGTTTTGGGTTGGTTGTTAATAATAAAAATGTGAAATAAGTGCGTAATTAAGGAAAACAGTTCTGCCCTCGGTTCATTCATGATGAACATGTGAGTCGGTATAGTCACATTTTATTTGTGTTTTGGTCATTTTTAAGCAGCTTTTCTGTATTTTACTTAAACAAATAGAAATGTATGCCTCTCTTTACTGTTGGCAGGGATCAAATTGGTCAAAAATAAGGACACCAGAGACATTTCTTGTATAAAACTGGGACAAATTGTTTGGTTTTGGTATTTGATTTTGGTATTTAATTTTGGTTCTTGATTTTGGTTCTTGATTTTACTTTTTAATTTTGGTTTTTGATATTGGCTTTTGGTTTTGGTTTTTGATAAATCTGCTCAGACAGGGGACACAGGGCTCAAAACTGGGACTGTCCCGGATAAGTAGGGACGTCTGGTCACCTTACACTACATGACATCACAAGGTGGAACAGAACATTTTGAGCTTTGGAGATGCAGATGGAGTAATGATACAGGATTACTCAGCTTTGAATGAAGTTTGAATGAAACAAAACACAACTCCAGGTTTGTTTTTGAGAAGGTAAGAGCGTTATATCACGGCTTAAAGCTGAAAGTGTAATGTAGGCTCCTTAATATATTTGTTTTATATCAATACACAAAACCTCCTCTCTCATTCAGTCCTCCCCTCTCCATACTCTCCACTTCACAATAACCCCAAGTAGGTTAACACTCTACTCACAAACGCCGTATATCAACACGGACACTAAAGACCTCTCCGACTGCCACTAGCGACCATACTTCTTCTTGAGTGTAAAACCATGATGACGAATGAACGGACATTTTGCGAGCGCGCTTTTTTTACGCCGTCGCTTCTTCAATTATTCATTCACCGTCAATGTAATCCACGCCAGCGCACAAACACACACACACACACACACACGCACACAAACATATACTGTAGATCGTGCATTATTTCACGTTAACATCTCAAAGGAACCTACAAATTACGGTCAACTTTTACCCCCCTAAGTGCATATCTTAATGGCATGTTCAAGGTAATATGGTACTCGCAATGCAATATTTATGCTTGAGGCCATGTCACTCGTTAATAAACATGCTTAAGAGACTTCTCCACTGTCTAATTTATGAGCGTGCATAATGAATCAAGGGCTATTTGGCTTGCCGTACTTTCGTCTCTGTCATATCGAGGGGAGAGGATCTTTTCTAGATTGGTCGGGCCATCTTTCCGAGTCCGGTCTTGAACAAAGTGAACCGGCTGCCAAAGACGACATCAATGATTCATCAAATTGGGGATTTTATTTAATTTTTTTTGTCATGTAAAATGCATGAGGTTCCATGTTGGAGCACTGGTTGTCAAATTGAAAATCTCGGTTGGGTTTGTCGGGGAGAAGCGGGGTAAGGCAGGTGTTTGAAGGCGGAGGGAAGCGTGAGAGGGGATGGTGGAGCCCGCTTGAGTTATGTTGTAATTAGGATTTGCTTCGTTAAAAGTTAATTAGAGGAGAGAATGCATTTGGGTGTGTCAATCAAAAGTGTGTGAATTAGCGTTCTCTGTTGGAGAGTTCTTAGGTGATGTTTTTTTGTATTAAATAAAGAAACACACGCACATACAGTTGGGTTTAAATGCTTTTTCATTATAATAAATAACATTACCGTATTTTTCAGACCAGAAGGCGCATCGGATTATAAGGAGCATTCAGCAAAGCAAAAACGGACGGCACTTGAGACCGATCCCTTAGCCCAGGCTTCCACGGTCCATTGGCAGATCGTCCGGTGTTGCCTCCCTGTCTTGGTGAATGTGTATTATGAATGTGAATGTGGGTGGATAATTTGAGTTAGTTTTTTTTATTTCCTACGAGGAATGTTTGATGCAGCTTTGCGCACATTTGTTTACGTTTTACAGAAATAAAACTTAAAACCACATGGCTCATTTGAATAAACTATAAACGCTGAAAAAAACAGCCCACTTCTTGTGCGCTGATGTCGTCAGCTTCTGTCAGACTAAAGGACACGGCTCACTTAATCTGTGAGGCTCCTGACCACTGTAGCTGTAATACTCCGACAGTCCATCAAGAGGTGCGGCTTCATAGCTTACCAAGGTCGTACTAAAATATTTTGACAGATTTTTGAGAGCCGTGCACCACATAAAATCAGTTCGAGTTCAGTAAGCACAACCTGAATTAATACATAAGGCGCACTGTTGATTTTTGAGAACATGAAAGGATTTTAAGTGCGCCTTATAGTCCAAAAAACACGGTAATCCCCGAGAATGATCCTTAAAGTTCCTATTTTACGCAAAATTGACTTTTGTGAGCTTTAAGCCATGTTCGAATATTATTAGATCATCAAAAACATACTTGGAGTTGTGCTTTGTTTCATTCACACATGTTTTAGTAATGCTTTATTATTAGTCTGTCTCTAGACTGTATAATAAAGCAGACTAAGGGAGTGTGACATCACCCATAGTGTCTGGCTCCAGTCAAATGAAGCTCAGGATGCTTGCAGTTACATTTTTCCGTATTTATTATAAATAGGATTTTTTTGAACTGACAAAATAGCGAAAAAAACCCTCAGGATCATGTAGAGTGGATTAATACAATCATTTTAAGATCAAAATGACAACAGCAGCAGTTACAGAGAGAGGGATGACGATATTCCAACGTAAGTCAATGGGAGCCAGAGTCAGAAGGAGCCGGAAGAGCCGCATGCATAACTTCCTGTTTGAAACACAGCAGCTAGAGCATCTCCAAAGAGCAAAATGTTCCACCATGTGATGTCATGAAGTGGTAATTTTCAAGTCAACAGCTACATTTGACCTTTAGTTCAGGAAAGATGAGCAGTTCAAGAGATGAAATCATTCAAATTATTTAATGTATAGAGTTTAAAAACAGAGTGGAGCGCTTCCTTTATTGCTACATGACATCACAAGGTGGAACAGTGTTTTATGTTTAAGCTTAAATATGCACGATTTGTGTGTTAAACATGCATGAATGAAACAAATCACAACTCCAGGTCTGTTTTTGGTGAGAAAACAACATTATAACAAATCAGAAAAGAGCGTATGTGCCCTTTAATGATGTATGCCTGTAATGTAAGCAAAATGCAAAATGCAAAATGCAAAAAAAAAAAGCCCAAATAAACTTGCACTAAACGGTACGCTTATTTTAACATAAATTTGAACCTTATATCATGTTGTTGATTCAATAATAAAGGATTTTTGCCACGGGGACCTGATTTTCTGTATCCAGAATTTCATAAATACCCGCCCACACAGACTTTTTATTTTTTGGTATTATTATTTTACTTTTAAAAATAGAGCCAGGTGTGGGCGGTAAAGCATTTTTTAGGTTCTGTTATCATCCGTGCCCTTGATGATCTGATAATTTTTAAGGCGGTTTCCATGGTTACTGTCAGTCTTTCTGATTTGTGAACTACCAGCAGAAGACAAAGATCGCATGTGTTGTGCTGTGTACTAAAGGTGAATTCTGTAACTTTTACGGTGAAGGGTCGGTCAAATGCTTTTCTCCTGGAGCTGCGTTGTTTTCTCAGTTATTGATTCCATCCGCTCTTTATTTAGGCGACGTTATTTAACCAAAATAATAATGGTTGACAAATTAAACTTTTGAAGAGAAATGTGAAACGGAGAAGTTACGTACAAGACAAATTTTAAAACCCAGATATAAAAATTCAAGACTTTTTCAGGTATTATTTCCAAATTCATTCAGTGCTTTTAACATTTTTTTAAGACACCGCCGAAACCCTGTCCTTCTGTGAATAGGGGCGACTCTCCACAGATCTGAATAGGAGGGTTTCAGTCACGTGATCACGATGATGCACGAATTTCAGGTGGAGGGCAGGAAGTGAAGACAAACACGACAAACACAGCTCTGGAGAACACAGATATGGAGAAGAGTTCTTATTGTAAGGATTTAGAGCCAGTAGCGAGGCAAAAGTACGAGCAGTTAGTCGACAAATATATTAGACGAGACAAGATCTTATTGAAAATGAGAGAATTTTCAACCGAAATAAAAGATTGGCCAACAATCGAGGCAGAGGATATCACGAACTATTTAGCTCTTCAGTCATCACTACACCAGACAACAGATGAAGACGTACAAAGGTTTGGAGGCATGTCACTTTTTTTGTCAGTGGATGGGTCCTCAACCTTGGTGCAAAACGTCTACGTGATGATTATCGTTTGGTCTTCGCCAGGGTGTGTTTCTCTTATTTTATGTGTATAGACGTTATGGGAAAACTGCAGTGTATCGGCAGTGACCTCCATCTGAACTATTTAATGTCAACAAACGTCGTTAGCCGTTAGTCGTTAATGATTAATTTATGTTTAGGTAAACCACAAAAAACAATTTAGATTTGTAACAAACCTTTGACGAAGTGGTCACTGCAGACACGAGCGTTAGCGAATATCCTCCTCCCAACCGCAAACAGGTTTGTAATCCACTTTTTACAGCTTTGTTCTGTCAACTTTTCCCAATTCTGACCTTTGTGGACGACTATATTCGGTACTCTAAATAAAAAATCGCTTTTCCTTCTCTCGGTTAGAACAATTGGCACAGCCGTAAACTACACAACACATCGTCATTTTCCTCCAGTCGGTTCACTTCCTGCCCTCCATCTGATTTTGCGCGCTGACAAACGTAGCCCTGTGACGTCACGTGAAACCCACCTATTGTAATATAGCGTAGTGCTGTTACCGGCTTGTCTCTTGACTTGTTATGGATAATATGAGTTTCTGCTGTGGAACTTTCTAGACAAAGCTGTAACATCTCCATGGAGAAAAAACATTTGACAGACTCTCCACCAGAAAAGTTACACAATGCACCTAATGCACGCTAATTGTACATCTCAGCTTGTTCTTTTTCACTTTCATAACCCCGGCGCTGAATCACCAGTTACTCTAGCCCATAATTGTTCTCACCATAAACTAAAACAGCAAAGACAGGCCTCTCTATGCTGCTTTTAATGAGACCACAGGCCCTTCTCAAATTGGGTTTTCTTAGTATTTCTCTTATAATTACGCGCTAAAATAACCATCCTTGTTCTTCGTTAACACAACACATGGCAAAGTACTTCAGACACCTCATGTAGTAGTTGCACTCCTCTAATGGGGTGGGACAAAAGCACAAAACCTTCCAGCCCATTACCAAGACACACGCCGCCAGACAGAAAATTATTTTACAGTAAATGTGTATCCAGTATAATTGTGGCCCCATCTGTACTTTGCTTTTAAACTGAAAGCTAATTCAGTTTCCTCTGGACTCACAGTGTATCCAAGTTTTTTTTTGTTTTTTGTTTTTTTTCTTTGTGATTATTATTGGCAAAACTCTATAAAAGTTTGGGGCGCAGCCAATTATCAATGCGAGTCCTTTTTTGGATTTTTTTCCCCAGAGACTTCACATGAATAGTCACCATTACCAAGTCAAAATATAATGACTATGATAAGATGTAGTGTGTAACTTTTTGGTTTTTGGATGGAAACGCCATTGCTCTGTCTGGAATGTTCCACAGTAGGACTTTAAACAGCTCTACCTTACATTTATTCAATTACAGATGGTTTTATTTCTGAAAAATACCTAGAAAAACAGGCGTTCTGACTGTGCGAGGAGTCGTCTCTGCACAGATCTGACCTGTAACTTGGTTTACTTTGGTCTCCATGAAAATAGAAAGGTTTAATGCCATACTGTGAAACATTTCAGACAAAGCAATAACATCTCCATGCAGAAAAGCACCAGATAAACACAAAATGTAACTTATCTGGTGGAGGGCCCGTCACTTGCTCATCTCCATGGAGATGTTATTTCTTTGTCTAGAATGTTCCACAGTATAGATTAAAGCAGCTTAGAACATTACACTACATTACAGTTCAGATCTGTGGAGAGTCGCCCCTATCCACGGAAGATAGTATTGTATTTTTGAGCAACAGAAACACTCGTAATAAATAAATAATAGATGGATATGTTTAATGTCATACCATGGAACATTTCAGGGAAAGCAATAACATCTCCATGGAGACAAGATAGCGGACCTTACACCAGAAAAGTCCACAGTGCACCTTTAAAAAAGCAATATGAATAGTAGTAGTATAGAAGTAAACGTATCTCCATAGAGACAAACATACAGGTCACTTTCTTTTTTTTTTTTTTTTCTTAACTTTTCTTCTTTAGTAATAAAAAAAAAAAATGTAAATGAATATGATTTGATTGATTAATTTATTTATTTCGGTCACAAGTATATTCTCACAGTCATATTTAATATTTAACATACACTGACTGAAAAGGTGTAGGCTGAAGCTTGAGTTTATTTTGTCTACCTTTTATGCCTATGATATAAGTGTTTATGCCACACTGTGGAACATTCCAAGTGAAGCAATGACATCTCTATGGAAGCAAGTATAGAAGTTACACTTAAAGGCTAATCATCATTATTACTAGACAAGTGCCTCCGATCAATATCATTTTTCTCCAGCGATGAAATCAGGAATTGGAATACAAGAATCCCTGAAGTTGTAAACTGAGCACCGGCCGATCAGCAAAGAGCGGTGAAGCCATGACGTCAAACACAAGCGTCTGTCTGGGTCCCTTTTGTGGAAGTAGACAAAGCCATACATTCTGTGTTAGCAACAATTTCAGAAATCGAGGATTTAAAACCGGAAAAAAGAGAATGTTTGGTGAATTTTATCAAGGGGAAAGACATTATTGCCCTTCTTCCTATGGGATTTGGCGCATTACATACGTCACGACCAAATAGCACCGACTGGTTAAATAAAAAAAAGTACCCGCCTACCGTTAAGCGACTGAATCCTAATTTTGCGAGGTGAGACGGTTTCCGCGAAGTGAAACCAGCTGATGAATCAGGCTACTATTATTACTGCAAAAGATTACATTTCAGTAAAAAAAAAAAAAAAAAAAAAAGGATAATTCTGTGATCATACTTTTGCATAAATTGTGAAAGATAAAAATGTCAAGCTTTTTATAGCTTCTAAATTTACATGTATTTTAGTCCTTGGTACGGTCACGATACTGACATTTCAAACTCTATTTCAACATTAAGAAACAGACTTGATACTCAATACCAAGTCCAACACAATGATGTTAACTAAAAAACTCACAGAATTTGATTTTGAACATTAAATCATAGTACTTTTATGTATCACCATGTGGCCTTATATCGGTGTATCTGCGGTCCATGTAAACTATTTTATGTGCTTGTATACTTGTTTTGATACAGCTCAAAATCATACTTTTCTATTCAAAAAAGGTTCATTTCTGTCCCGTGAACGTGATATTTTTTTTTGTATCGATACTTGTTCAAATGAGCATCCAGTTTCTCGTGCACACCTGTTTCCCGCCGGCCCATAGGCATCGCATTACAGCTCTGTTTATGGGTTGACCACATTGTACGCCACAGCTGCAGCACTAAACATAGCTCACTGTTTGTCAGATCCACCTGCATTTGCACCTAATAAAAACTCATATATGGATCTTGAAAATAGGTCTCTGGTTTCTGGTGGATAGAATGCACAGAAACTATATAAATATGTATTGGGAGATTGCATTTTGGGTGACTCATTGGCGCCTGAAATAATAAGGGCCAATGCCAGAAGCTGGGCAATGTACAATAGTTAAGAGTCTTTCAAATAGATAATTTACAGTGACATCGCGCTGGGGGTGTTCTATGCATAGACTGTATGAAAAAGTGAACTAAGGCTGCGTTCAGACTGCAGCCTGAAGTGACCCAAATCAGATTTTTTGGCCTCTATGTGACCTGTATCTGATCTTTTAATGACAGTCTGAAGGACACAGATCCGATTTTTTTCAAATGCGACACAGGCCACTTGGATATGTGCTCCTAATACCGATACATACCCGATGTTTTGACATGCGACTTCAGTGTGAACGGCCAAAGCCCATTCATTCGACCTACACGTTATCAACAAGCCACAAACATCACTATTCTGCGCTGAAGTAGACGAAAACTGTTAATGAACTCCGTGTCACTGAAGTGAAGCACATCACCACTCACCACTCTTGGCTACGTCTCCACATCCACACGTTCCTTTCAACGGACGTCGCTGCCGCTGCCCCACAAAACACCACGGCCAAAAACCTCGTCCTTCTCCTTCTCCTCTTTAAAACAAGTAAGTTGTTCATGTTCTGGCTCCGGTACGAGAGGAACTTTAAAATCTCCAGGTGCTCAATGCTCGTGTCCATGTTTGGACAACTTCCGTAAACACAGAGCACGCTCACTGCGGTTGACGTCATCGTGTCCTCCAGTGCACATGCGGGACACTTTTGGGCCGTTTAATGTTCACACTGGAGATCACATACAAGTCGCATTTAATTGGAAATGTGAATGACCTCGCAAAAACATCGGATTTCACAAATTGAGTATTAAGCCCTACAGTCTGGACGTCACCCATAGCGTTCGACTCCACTCAAATAAAGCTTGTGATGCCAGTGGTTACAGGGCAAATACAGACCCAAGCTCCATATTATGATTTTTGTTGTTGTTGTTTATTTTTTAACAGAAATAGCAAAAAAAACAAAAACGAAAAAAAAACAATATGAACATTTTAAGACCAAAATGACGAGGCTCACACTGAAAAAGAGAGAAGGAAGATAATATTCAAATGCAGACCTTTCTCACAACGGCCTGAAGTGCCCCGATGTAGGGTAAATGTCACTTACGTTTATGTTTTTTTTTAATGGCAAAATATCTGTGGAAATGTCTCGCATAAATCTGCCCCATCACCAAATCTTCAACCAACAAGGTCCACAAAGGATAAATATTCTTCCATGAAAACTTTATCCACAACTATCATAACACAACATAAAGGAGAACAACGACGACACTTTAGTGAACTACTGAGCAAATCTAAAGTTATGGTCATGAATAAAACATAAGTAATAAGTAATTTGTGAATAAGTAATTTGTGAACTCAGACTGATTCCTGAATTAAACTTAAAAATGTATTTCATGATGTAAATATTGGCATAGATAGAGAGATTTGTGCAGTTCGAATGTTACAGATGTTCACAGATCACGTCTAATATTTAAACTGCACAAGTTACTTATGTTTTATTCATGACCATAACATTAGTTTTGCTCAGGAGTAGTTCACTGAGTCGTTTGCCTTTATGTTTTTGTCTTTTTTCCCTTGATAGTTGTGGATAAATTCTTCATGTTTATCCTTTGTGGGCTTTGTTGGTTGAAGATTTGATGATGGGGCAGATTTATGAAGCTAGTGGAAAATACGCCAGACATTTCCACAGATATTTTGCCATAGAAAAAACATTAACCGGAAGTGACGTTTAACCTACATCGTGGCACTTCCTGCTGTTGTGAAAAAGATCTGTTCTCACTGCTCATAGTATAACGTGATATAATAGGCTTAGTTCCAGAACTCAGTTTTCGATAAACCACCACTGATTGCAATTTGTATCGTTTCTTTTGCCTGACCAGCCAGTCTCTTCTACAGTCGGTTTGAATCCGGAAGGGACTGAAACTGGATCATAGAGCATGAAAATCCTTCGTCCAAACTGCCACGAATTTGTAACACGTGTCTCCCAAATGTGGAAAACATCCCTCGAAAATTCTTGTAACATTCAGAAGAAACTATGAAACCTTATTTTACGTGAAATAAGTAATAGTTTGGCGCCTTGGTTGTTGATTCTGTAAAAATCCACACTATTTCTCAATCCTTTATGTTGATTTTTCTCAGTTTTTTTAATGTCTAAGCAGCCATGTTTGTTTTTTGACGAGAATGGAGCACGCGTTTCTCTGATTGGTTAACCCACCTGTCAATCACACCCTCAGAAATCAAAGACAAAACTCCAGATCCGCTCTCCACTCGTCAGATCCGCTCGTCTTTGTCAAATTTTGTCGAAGCGTGCGGTTGTGGCTGGCCTGGTAATTGTTGTTTTGTGCCAGAATGAGCTAAATGCAGTGTCAAAACCGTGTGATGGTAACATGGTTTTTTAAATTACAGGCAAATATATGCATGTAGTAGCCTAATTACTTTGAATCACCTTAGTGCGGAGTCCTGCGCCGGGCTGCAGTTGGAATCATTTAAAGCCCAATTAGAGGAGAGCTGAGGAGGAGCTAATGAGTCTCAGATCAGGGTCAGTCACTTTGATTTCAAGCATAATTAAGGCTACATTATAAAATAGTAGTAGTACAGTACAACACTGATTTAACAACTACACATTTAAAGGTGCACTGTGTAACTTTTTCAGGTGGAGGGTCCATCAAATGCTTTTCTTCGTGGAGATATTATTGCTTTGTCACAGTATGGTATTAAACCTTTCTATCTTCAACCAAACCAGACCAAGTTACAGGTCAGATCTGTAGAGAGGCAACCCCACTCACTTGCCTGTTTTTCTACGTATTTTTTAGCTGTAATTTAATAAATGTAAGGGTTTTCCTTTAAAAAAAAAACACACTGACAAGCCTTTGACTCTGGTAGCATCCAAAGAATTAACATTTACCGTAATTTCCAGACTATAAGCCTGTGCTTTTTTCTCACTCTTTGAACCCTGCGTCTTATACAACGATGCAGCGAATATATGGACGGACCCTTTGTTTGGCACATTGTCCATTCATATATATGGTCCATGGTTTGGCAGCAGATGCGCGCAGCCTGAGAGTAGAAAGCGTCGCCGTCTGTGCGGATAACACATGGATATAGGGTTTACATGAAGTTGCTACACTAGCTGACGATGTTTTCAGCAGTAAAACTGTTTATCGGCATGTGATAAATAAGTTATGATGCTAAATGAACATTGGTGAGGGGGATACGTCTTACCCAAGAGCGAAAATGACAAAAAGAAACATCTCAAACTTCAGTAGCCGGACGTCCACTCATACCTGATTGATAGAACTAGCCTGAAATCTGCTGAAATCCTACAAGACACTGACATGATACCAGTCTCATGCAGAAAGAGTACAGCGGCTCTTTCTGCAGGAGACATGTATAGTAGTGCACGGAGAGAGACGGGGGTGATGCTCTGAGGAAGATGATTGTGTTTTGAACAGTTATTTACTCGGGAACATGGAGAAAAATCCACGCACACCATCGTACTTGCAAATAGTGAAATTTACTAGGACAAACCGTGCAACGTTTCAGCACTAGGCCTTCGTCAGGTTTTGCCTGTTCTTGGGCTGCTCCCTCTCCTCCAACGCAACCATCTCTAGTAACTGATGTGCGAGGCTCTCATTCTTTCAACAGTTATTTACTCCTCATGGAAAACACACGAAGAAATGCAGATGACGCAGCTTTTAGGTCAGGCATGTCCAAACTATGGTCTGTGGGCCAAATGCAGCCCTCAGACAAATTTTCCAGGTGCATTGGCCCAAATTACATGGCATCAATTAGAAATTTACTTTTTACCGCAAGCTTTTTGAAAATCTACTTTGATAAAGCTACTATTTAATATTTACTGTGTGGTTTTAAGTTTTCTTAGCATGAATAAAAACTGATGGCTCATTCTAACACTTTAAACATGCACATATTTCAATTATTCCCTGTACTGAGCTCCAGTCTATGGCCCTCGATCAACCCTCTGCTTCGTCTGTGTTTAGATATGTGGCCCTTGATTTAAAAAGTTTGGACACCCCTGCTTTAAGAAGGAAACAGAGCTGCTGCACGTGAGCTCGACATCAGTGAGTCAATGATGAGATGTTGGCGATGGCAGCGTGATGAACTGACTCAAAGCAAAAAGACGACAAAAGCGGACACCTGCGGCTTATATTCTGGTGCCATCTATATAAGTATAATTTAGTAAAATGTAGTTGATGCAGCTTATATTCAGGTGCGCTCAATAGTACAGGAATTACGGTAAGTTATTTTTTCATGTAGTCTGCACTGAACAGAGCAAAGGATCATGGACTATGTAGTTCCCTCTTTTTTTTTCTTTTTTTAGCTCTTTTTGAACTAAAGGTGCATTGTGTAACTTTTCAGATGGAGGGTCCGTCAAATGCTTTTCTTTGTGGAGATGTTATTGCTTTGTATTAAACCTTTCTGTCCTCACGGAAACCAAACCAGATCAAGTTACAGGTCAGATCTGTGGAGAGGCGACCCCGCTCACAGTCAGAATACTTGTTTTTCTAGGTATTTTAGCAGTAATTTAATAAATGTAAGTTTTTTTTCCTTTAAAAAAAAAAAAAAAAAAAAAAAACATCAACAAGCCTTTGATTCTGGCAGCATCCAAAGAATTGAAATAATTTCCAGACTATAAGCTGCAAATTTTTTTCTCACACTTTGAACCCTGCATCTTATACAATGATGCAGCGAATATATGCACAGATTCTTTGTTTGGCACATTGAAAAATGAATTAAAGCAAAGAGACGTATAATTCGATATATTGTGATGGTCCGTGATATTATTGTGAGACTTTTGACGATACAATTTCACAATATTTCGGTTATTGCTACATCTGTATTCAAACTGTTGACAGCCGTATCATGTAGCTGTTTTTCATACTTTTTTGTACCTTGTCTGGTCATGTAAGTGTTTATGGATGGACTGTAGCGCAGACTGCTTGTTAACAACAGAGTATTGATCCGGTGTCTTGACGAGACCTTTTCGGAGGTAAACACAGACAGATGCTGCACAGGGAGTCAAGGGCCCCGCTGGAGAGCTGGGTAATTTCTCTGCATGACTGGTGTCCACGCCAGTGCAGGTACACCACTCACTCCTGTGTGTGTCCAATTCATCCGCCATGACAACACAAGCAACTCGACACATTTTTCAAGCTGGTTAGGCACTGCGTTGGAGGCGGAAGGAGAAAGATGGCTATGTTATGTCGGTGTGGATGTAATTTAAAGGTCCTGTATTACACAAAATGGACACTTGTGAGCTTTAAGCCGTGTTAGAATGTTGTGACATCCTCAAAAACATAACTGGAGTTGTGTTTTGTTTCATTCACACTTGTTTGAGTAAAGCTTTTAATTCCGAATTGATTGTTCTGAATTAAACAGTACTCTCCTTCAAGTTTACACACGGAAATAATAATTCAGATTTGAGGTTTACATGGAAAACACTTTAAATTGTCTTTATTTAATTCCGCTCAGTGTGTAGGGGTGGGGAAGGTTTCTGATTGGACAGAGACACAAATGTATTTACGTCGACCGGAAGAAAACACACACTTCAGCTGCTACTGGCTTTTTTGTCATCTCGGTTTGTCGTTACACCACAGACACAGACATGATCCAAACTTTTTTCGCAGTCGTTCCAATGATAATCAAGCAGTGGCTCGAGAATTTTATCATCACTCTTTACGTCTGTCAGCTGAGGAGGAGAAGGGAAGAGTGTCGGAGAAGGGAGGAAGAAGACAAACTGAGTCGACGGCTGCTCTGCCTCTGCCCACTCCTGCATCCCGCTCACAAATCCAAAGAGCAGTGGATGAAAGTCCGAAGCCAGGACTGGTGGAGCCAGATCGTCCGGATCGGGTCAGAAGGGCGACCCAACGAGCATGCACTGAACAACCGGAATCATTATTAACAAGAACAAACGTTTACATGATTGAGGAATAAATTAATTCAGCTTTCAAATCGGAATAAACCACCCACTTACTACGAAATTAAGTTTAATTCCGAATAATTGTTTTCATTAAGAATTAAGTGTTTACATCAGGCATGTCCAAACTATGGCCCGGGGGCCAAATGCGGCCCTCAGACATTTTTTTCTTGGCCCTCAGGCTTCCAGGTGAATTGGTCCAAATTGCCTTGCATCAATGAAAAGTAAACTTTTTACTGCAAGTTTTTTGAAAATCTACCTTGATAAAGCCAGTTTTTAATATTTAGTGTGTGGTTTTAAGGATCTTAGCATGAATAAAGACTGATGGTTCATTCTAACGTGTTTAAACATACACATATTTCAGTTATTCGCTGTACTGAGCTCTAGTCTACGGCCCACTGCTTTGTGTTTAGATATGTGGCGCTTGATGAAAAAAGTTTGGACACCCCTGGTTTACATCGTCTTTTTAAAGCAGAATCAGTTTTATTCACAATTAAATTACTTTTATTCAGAATTAAAGCTCTCGTGTAAATGTGGCAATTGTTAGTCTATATGCTCCAGAACTCAAAATGCTCTGTCATGTAGTTTTAGTTTTCAAGTTAACAGCTACCTTTTATTTTTTTGTTCAGTAGAGGTTGGCAATTTCAGGGCTGAAATTATCCAAATGACTCTAGTGAAGGTGTATGGAGTTTAAAAACACAGTGGAGTACTTCCTGTATTACCACATGACATCACAAGAGTGTTTCCCGTTTGAGATATTCAGCTTAAATCTGCAGGTTTTGTGTGTTAAACATGTGTGAATGAAACAAAACACAACTCCAGGTCTGTTTGTGATGAGGGAACAACATTATAACAAAGATCAGCGTAATACAGGCCTTTTAATACCACTTTTTTGTATTTTTTTAGCCATTGGAATAAGCAGTCGTACAAGTGGACCCCAGGCCTTACCTTGGAGTACATGGCCCCGCTCAGCACCAGCCCGTTCCGGATCCAGATGATGGAGGCGGCAGGTTTGGCGTTGTCGGCGTGGCACGTGAGGTTCAGGTGATCCCCGGCTCTCAGGCTCACCACAGGAGCTCCGACTATCACCGGATCGTCAGGAGGCACTGTTCAATCACAAGAAAAAAACACATCAAAAAGATCAATTTATAGTAGTGACAGTAAGGCAAGTTTATTTGTACAGCGCAATTTGGTGACCTGACCAGCCAGTCTGTTCAAATCCAGAAGAGACTGGAACCGGATCATAGAGCGTAAAAAAATCTGTCCAATTTCACATGTCCCTCAAATCCGTTAGACATCTTCTTTCGGAAATTCTCATAACATTCAGAACAAAATATGTAACTTCTTTTCCCTGTGATAAGTAATAGTTTGGTGCTTTGATTGTGTGTGTTGTGTGTTCACATCTAATTATTTTGGCATTTTTATCATCCGTAAACCAGGAAGTGTGCCGTTTGCATGCTGGCTGTTGGTAACTTTACCATGCCATTCAGATGGGAGATGTAATATTTTGGATATGCAAAATTATAGAGGTGTAACGGTACATGTATTTGTGCCAAACCATTTCAGTTTTTTTTTAATATTTATGGTCTGTTTTTCCCCATTGTTCTTGAGACACACACATCTCTATTTGAATTAGGGCAAATTGAAAACTTATCTTTTTAGTTCAGCAGCCTACTTGATAACCAGAGCTGAAAGTAGTTTTGTTTTTTTACTAGTACACAGGGCTGGGCGATCTGGAGAAAAAAATATATCAGCCTGTTTGAGATTATAATGTGCTTAATGCAGTTTTACACACATGTGTTTACGTTTTACAGAAACAAAACTTAAAACTCCATGGCTAATTTGCTTAAACAGTGCACTCCTTGTGCCTCTCAAGCCGTTCAGCTTCTTTTGGACTAAAGGACACCACTCAGTGGAATATGAGGATGTGCTGCTGATGGCCTTGTCTGTAAATGGTAGAAAAGGTTCGTGGTGCTTGAAGTTTTTCACTGGCAGCAACTTTCGGTGTTCACGGTGGTAGTGAGGAGAGAATGAGACACGCAGCAAAATCAGGGAGGGGGGGAGGGGGCGCGTGGAGGCAACCACAGAGAAGACAAACAAGCGAAGCGGCGAAATCAGAATTGAATATGAGCATTATATCGATACATACGATATGTCTGAATCCATATCGAGTTTAAAAAATATCATTTAAAATATCGATATCGCCCACCCCTACTAGTACAATTACATTTATGTTTACATCCATTACATATGATTATGATTATGCTGTAATTATGTTTAAATCAGGGCCAAGCTGACTCGTCCATTCCAACATGAACGGGGGGAAACGCTTTGACAGTTAAAATAGATTTGACAATCAGATACTATTTTGATGGTGTTTATTTGTTTTAAAGTAAACTACTCTCATTTAATGCCATACTGAGAGAAAATCAAATTGCTCTGAGGCCTTGGACATTAGCAGTGTTGTGAAGGTTACTTTTAAAATGTATTCCCCTACAGATTGCAGATTACATACCCCAAAATGTAGTTTGTAACGGAATCCATTAAATTACTTAAAGTGAGGAACATAATCTGAATGCTTTGGATTACTTGATTTTCTCTAGAGAAGCAAAGACGAGGAAATCTTCACATGAGATGTTTTGTCTGATAAAAAAACTATGAAAAGCCCAGACTTTACTTAACCGTATAAAAAATATTATTGATAGAAGAGGAGACATGGTCCGCGCAGCATGGTTTAGTCCTGTTAAATCCTGTTTTAGACCTGGTTTAGTCCTGGTTTAGACCTAGTTTAGACCTAGTTTAGACCTGGTTTTAGACCTGTTTTATACCTGGTTTAGTCCTGGTTTAGTGTCCGGCAATGAGTGGAATTACCGGGGGAAAAAAAATAAAAAAAATAAAGGGATATAGCCCAAAATGTGAAAACAGGAAAATACCTCTGTGTAATCCATTTATTTCAACCAAGTAACTGTAATCCAATTACCACTCACTGAAACAGTAACTGTAACCGAATACAGTTACTCATAATTTGTACTCTGATTACGTAACTCCAGTACATGTAATCTGTTACTCCCCAACACTAGACATTAGTGGCACTGAGGGGCAATTGGTTGGGGCCCCCTCCAGTCTCGGGGCCCCTCGGAGGCCGCCTACTGTTGCCTAATAGTAGCTCCGCCTCTGCATCCCTGGCAACTCTAGCCCAGGCACAGTAATAACATGCAGTAGTGTGACTGCAACCAGAAAAGTTGTGCAGTCACCTTTAAGAAAGTGAAGAATAACTTTGCACCACTGTAAATCGTTAAAAATAAACCAGTTCTGCTTTTCACACTTTTAAGAAGGTAAAAACATCTAGTACGGCTCTTTCAATGGGCAATAAATCACTGCTTATATGCTTCTTGTCAGAGCTTGGTATCAGTAAAATGTATAGATTTCCAGTTTGGGCATTTCTTAGCTTACATCTTTCCACTTAATGGTCACATATTGTGCAAAACGGAGTCTTGTAAGTCCTTTTTAAGCCCTGCTAGAATGTCATTACCTCCTCAAAAACAGACCTGGACTTGTGTTTCATTTTATTCACACATGTTTGAGTAATCCAGCATGATCAGTCTGCTCTATTCCACCTTGTTTTTGAGTTAACAGCTACATTTTACCATTTCTTCAGCAATTCCAGGGCTGAAATTATCCAAATGATTCTAGTGAAGGTGTACAGAGTTTAAAAACACAGTGGGGCACGTCCTATATCACCACATCGTGAGGTGGAACAGAGTGTTTTCTGTTTGCGAGAAGAACTTCTAAGCCTAAATATGCAGGATTTGTGTGTTAAACATGTGTGAATGAAACAAAACACAACTCCGAGTCCATTTTGCGAAAACTACTATTTGAGAAAACTACGTTATAACATAGATCTGAAAATAGCGTAATATTCAAAGCGCTTAAGATGTTTCAGAACCAATCAAGAGGAACTATAACAACTTGCAGGGAAAGTTTGGTCGCTAAAATATTCATAGAAGTATTTCCATATCTCATCTGAGTCTCGCCCAGATGATTACGTGGGCCGGGCAGAGCTGAGTGACAGACGGTCCATATCTAAAGTGGGAATGTTTTACTCAACTTCATCATTTTGTGCACAATCTTTTCCCTGACATAAAACTTTCCTGACCAGCCAGTCTCTTTTACATTCTGTTTGAATCTAAAGCTACAGTTTGGTGGAAACCTCTGCCACCACTCTACAATAAGAATGTAAAGATATCAAAATCTCTCGGTATGATATTATCACGATATGCATCTCACATTACGATATTTATTGCAATATTTTGGAACGGTAACGGAGGGAAACGGGCAGATTTTTTTGACATTCAAATGTCTCTTATTCAGAAACTAGAGGGACTATTGAAATAAGTAAAGTATCAGAATGTAGGAAAGAGTTACACTCCAACAGGGTCAAGTTAAACCTGTGATATTCTTTCAAGTTGTTGACAAAAAATTTTAAAACTCATGTCGGTAACGGAGGGAATGAAATATGCAGCACTTTTTTGGGCAATAAATACAAACAGTGATAACTAGTGGTTCTCACTTACATATCCTTAACAAACTGGTTTGAATATTTGCTTCATATAGTTTTCTACCATATGGTACAAGATTAGGTTGAAAAACCTCTTACTTTTTGAGTAATGAGATTTTTTATTAAGAAAGGTCATGGTAACGGAGGGAAAAGTAACGGAGGGAAAACTGCAAGCAAGTAGAAGGTGCAGGATTTTACATAATTTGTTGCTTTTTTCTTCTGAATACTTTAATATTACTTCAAAATGAAAGGAAACAATATTTCTATAAAATATGTCAGTCCTTCCAAGCAAATTTTTATCATTTTAAATACATAAAAAAAAAAAAAATCATGTACCTCCATCAACAGTTCAAAGATGGAATAACACAAGATATGATGAAATACATCCATTTATTTACATGATTTGCAGGTCTTTGAAATTTGGGAAATAATTTTTGTTCCATGTTTCATACATGGTCTGTTTAAAACGTATGTAACTTTAGAACCAAAAATGGTACAGAAAAAAGGTAAACAGTTTCATAAACTAGAGTACATATGTATCTGTTGAATACATCTTTTATATCAGATGCATTAACTTGAATTTTTGGCCTTGCAGTTTACTTCTGCTTGACCGGGCCCAGAAGCTATTGTAGAAAGGATACTTATTGCTTTTAAAATACCTTAACAAGACTCAATGCAAAGCAATACTGTAATAATCCCAAGAATTAACATATTTCTTCATGTTTTCTGCACTGAAATGAATGATGGGATATGTAGTTTCCTATATTTCTTAGCTGTTACTACCATAAACTAATGCATTTACTCAAATTAACTTGTGATCCGATATATTTTGACAGCCCACGATATTATTGTGAGACCTTTTACGATACGATATCACGATATTTTGGTTATTGTTACATCCCTACTCCACAGTGTTAGTATTTTTCTTTAATTTCATTCACATTTGTCACATTTCATTAAAGATGCACTATGTAATTTTATGGTTGGGGGCCCGTCACCTGCTTGTTTCTGCAGATATGTCATTGCCCTGTCTGAAATGTTCCACAGTATGACATTAAACAGCTCTACTTTAAATTTATTCAATTATACGTGTTTTTTGTTTTGCTTTTTTAGCTCAAAAATATCTAGAAAAATGGGAATTCTGACTGTGACAGAGTGGGGTCACCTCTCCACAGATCTGACCTGTAACTTGATCTGGATGGATGGATGAATGGAGGTGCACCGGATTATAAGGCACATTAAGCAAAACAAAGGGACGACACTTGAGACTGATCCCTTAGCCCAGGCGTCCACGATCCATTGGCAGATTGTGGCGTAATTCGCCCGGCGTTGCCTCCCTGTCTTGGTGAATGTGGATTATGAATGTGAATGTGGGTGGATCATTTAAGTTTTTTATTTCCTATGAGGACGACTCAAATATAGACTGACTAATAATGTGTTTAAAGCAGCTTTATGCACATTTGTTTACGTTTTACAGAAATGAAAAATAAAACCACATGTCTAATTTGCATAAACTATAAGCACTGAAAAAAAAAGCTTGCTCCTTGTGCACTGATGCGGTCAGCACCTGTTGGACTAAAGGACACGATTCCACGAGGCTCCTGACTACAGCAGCCGTAATGCTTCGACAATCCATCAACCGGTGCGGCTTCGTAGTTTACCAAAGTCGTACTAAAACATTTTGACAGATATTTGAGCGCCATGTACCACATAAAATCAGTTTGAGGTCAGTCAGCACAACCAGAATTAATACATAAGACGCACCAGATTATAAGGCGCTCTGTTGATTTTTGAGAAAATTTAAGGATTTTAAGTGCGCCTTATAGTCCGAAAAATATGGTATTTATTGTCAACTAGGGATAAACTGTTGTATCGGCCCAGTATCAGTACCAATTGATATTCACGTGCTTGACTTTTATCAGTATTGACCCAAAATGTCCATATCAGTGCACAGAGTGTTTGTCACTTGTAGAACTATGTGAATATTTGCTAATTTGTTTTATATCAATGTTAAAAATTATGTTTACACAACAGTAAAAATGGAAGAAGTGCATACAAATCACTTCATTTACTTTGTACCTTTTTGACCTCTTGTGTGTCTTAGAAGATTCTGACAAAATATAATACTCTGAAATTAAATCAAAACAAGGTCGAAAGGAGAATTCTGAAAGTTGAAAAACAAAGAAGTGTCTCTTACGGGATAATTAAAACCTCAGCTTGTCATGTATCCAATTAAAATAATTACTGGACTCAAAGGTTCCAACACGAATCTGACACATTTGAATTAAATTGCAAGTTTCAACAAAGAAAGATAAAATATCAAACTGATGGCAAAATGAAAGGACTCCAAATCTGCATGTTATTCCCAAGTTACCCACATTTTCTACTATTTTGTCATTTGAAGCCCATTATCGGTCTTTTTTTTTCAAATCTAACTTTGAGTATCCCACTATTATAGTAGTTATATTATTTATTATTAGGCAAGAAACAGAAAATCAATCTACAAAATCTGGAGATGAGATGAAACAATCACACTTGACACTGATCTATGCTTCAGTTTAGATCTACTGACAGTTTTTTGCCGTAGCATCGTTTAAAGATCAAACTTTTCGTTTGATCTGTCACGTGCGTGTTTCTATGGATATGTCATTACTCTGCCTGGAATGTTCCACAGTGTGACATTAAACAGCTCTACATTACATGTATCCAATTACAGAAGTTTTACTGCTCAAAAGTACCTAGAAAAACAGTCAATTCTGACTGGGAATGAAAGAGAAAACCAAATCTGATGGTTAAGAAAAGCTTATTATACAGCCAGGGCTATAAAATTTTCATTAAAACCCAGAGCAACTTTACCAAATAAATAAAAAATGGAATAATTACCACCTTTTGCCTTCGACTGTGGTATTTACAAGTACAGTATTAATACATAAATGAGAGCAAAACATCGGAATTCCAAAGAGTTTACCAAAAGAAAGTTATGTAATCAAGACCTTTCAGGGGTCCACACACTGTTCCTTGCGCTGTAACTTTTTCGTTTGGTCTGTGACTTGCCTGTTTCTATGGCTATGTCACATTAAACAGCTCAACCTTACACAAAAAATAACTGCTGATGGTTTTATTACTTCCTCAACCACGCTCTGTTCATTTCACAAACTGACCCTTAAGGTCCATAACAAAAAGCCCCGACATTGGCACCACTGTGAGTTTTTAAAGAAACATAACCTTTATAACATTGAAAATCTTACCAATTTTAATAATCTTAAATTCTTTTTTAACTGTCTTAACTGCGATACAAGACCATCAGACCTTGCAGCATTACGATTTGTTTGCTCAACGCTAGGTGGGTACTTTTTTATTTAAGCAATCACTGCTATTTGGTCATGACGTTTGTAATGCGCCACTAACGCGGTGAACTGGTATATTAAGCTTTTACCAATTCCCCTAAGAAGAAGGATAATAACATCTTTCCCCTTGATAAAATTCACCAAACATTCTCTTTGTTCCATCTTTAAATCCTTGATCTTGGGAATTGTCGCCAACACAGAATGTATGTATCTTCGCTGATCGGCTGGTGCTTGAACTTGCACTTCTGGGGTTTTTGCAAACCGTCTAATGCAGTGGTCCCAACCTTTTTTGCGCCATGGACCAGTTTTATATCCGACAATATTTCATGGACTGGAGGGGGTTGAGGGAAGCAGCGTATGGGAAGAGGCGCGGTGTGCAGTCCATGTGGCATGGTTAAGTCCTGGCTAAATCTTGTTTTAGTACTGTTTTAGACCTGTTTTAATCCCTGTTGTAGACCTGTTTTAAACCCTGTTTTAGACCTGTTTTAAACCCTGTTTTAGACCTGTTTTAAACTCTGTTTTAGACCTGTTTTAAACCCTGTTGTAGACCTGTTTTAAACCCTGTTTTAGACCTGTTTTAAACCCTGTTTTAGACCTGTTTTAAACCCTGTTTTAGACCTGTTTTAAACCCTGTTTTAGACCTGTTTTAAACCCTGTTTTAGACCTGTTTTAAACTCTGTTTTAGACCTGTTTTAAACTCTGTTTTAGACCTGTTTTAAACCCTGTTTTAGACCAGGTTTAGACCTGGTTTTAGTTCTGGTCTAGAGATGCGGCCTGTGTGAAGTACTAGTGTATTCTGCTTCTTGACCTAGTCGCTGGAGAGAAATGAAATTGAGCGAAGGCACTATTGAAAAATAGCACTTGTGCTAAAACACTCAAAGCAATGCATCTGACTTGTCTAATGCGATTGTGATGTCCTTAAAATAAATATAAATAATAATATTTATCGACATGAAGATAGAAAGGTTTAATACCACACTGTGAAACATTGCAGACAAAGCGATAACATCTCCACAGAGAAAAACATTTGACGGAACCAGAAAAGTTACACAATGCACCTTAAATCTTATTGTTATCTTTAGAACGCAAGTGTCTCTGTCAGCACATATTACGAATCTGATATTATTTTTAATTAAATGAGCATTCAAACACAGCTCCATAGTCATAGACAGTATCCCATTCGACACAATATATCCAGCTGCCTTGGTTCAAATCTCTTCGTCTTGTTCATCTGAGAGCATTTTAAATGGGCTGTGCTTATTTCCCATTCGGGGTTCACACTCCCTGCAGCTGCACTCGGGATGGTTTGAGGGTTTTTTTTTTTTGGTTTTTTTTTCCCTGTAATAAGCGTCTACAGAGCCTCCAGCGCACTTTTCTTTGTGTAATCTCATTAGCACTTGAGCTAACACTAAGCTACAGCACAGAGTCACTATTAAGCACCTCTTTAAATCGGCAAATACCCAAAGTCAAGCAGAAAAGAGCAGGGCAATATTTGAACGGCGTATGGTGGGTTTTCATGATTTAAAGGCGCACTGTGTAACTTTTTGGTTGGAAACCCGTCACCTGATTGTTTGTATGGATATGTCGTTGCTCTGAAATGTTCCACAGTATGACATTAAACAGCTCTAACTTACATTTATTAAGTTACAAGTGGTTTTATGGCTCAAAAAGACCTAGAAAAACTGGAATTCTGACTGTGAGCGAGGTTGCCTCTCCACACATTTGACCTGTATCTTGGTCTGGTTTGGTCTCCATGAAGACAGAAAGCATTTGACGGACCCTCCACCAGAAAAGTTACACAATGCACCTTTAAAATTGTGAAATTGTGAGATTTTTTTTATTTTAAGGCTTTGAAATATTTGAACTGGTATTAGGGATATAGTAATAATTAGCTTCATTATTGTTATTGTTTATGTCTTGTGTTCTTTATTTTAATATGGTTTTGACCAGAAATGTAGTTTGTAACGTAATCCATTAAATTACTTAAAGTGAGTAACATAATCTGAATACTTTGGATTACTTGATTTGCTGATTTAGTCCTGGTTTATTCCTGGTTTTAGTCCTGATTTAGTCCTGGTATAGACCTGGTTTTAGACCCAGTTTTAGCCCTGGTTTTAGTCCTGGTTTAGACCTGGTTTTAGTCCTGATTTAGTGCTGGTTTAGACCTGGTTTTAGACCTGGTTTTAGTCCTGGTTTAGACCTGGTTTTAGTCCTGATTTAGTCCTGGTTTAGACCTGGTTTTAGTACTGCTTTAGTCCTGTTTTAGCCCTGGTTTTAGTCCTGGTTTAGACCTGGTTTAGTCCTGTTTTAGTCCTTGTTTAAACCTGGTTTAGACCTGGTTTAGACCTGGTTTAATACTGGTTACCTCCGCCAAGGAGGTTATGTTTTTGCCGGCGTTTGTCAGTTTGTTTGTTTGTTTGTTTGTTTGTTTGTCTGTTAGCAACATAACTCAAAAAGTTATGGACCGATCTTGATGAAATTTTCAGGATTTGTTGGAAATCTGAAAAGGAAGAACTGATTTCATTTTGGGGGTGATCTGGAAGAAATCCTGGATTCTGGATCACTTTGAAATTTTAGTTAACATTGTGGTAAATGGGGCCAAAAATTTTGTTTCTCAATATCTCGGTTAATTATTGACCAAACCCCATGAAATTTGACTCAGGGATGGACAATGGGATCCTCTTTCATATTCCAAAAGCTGATCCGGATCTGATCCAGAAGACTGATTTTATCGCAATTTATATAAAAAATGGGGGTAGTCCTTGGCGGAGGTCTGCGCTCTCTGAGTGCTTTTCTAGTTTAGTCCTGGTTTAGTCCTTGTTTAAACCTGGTTTAGTCTGGTTTAAACTGTGTTTAGTCCTGGTTAGTCCTTGTTTAAACCTGTTTAGTCCTTTTGTCCTTGTTTAAACCTGGTTTAGTCCTGGTTTAGTCCTTGTTTAAACCTGGTTTAGTCCTTGTTTAAACCTGGTTTAGTCCTGGTTTAGTCCTTGTTTAAACCTGGTTTAGTCCTGGTTTAGTCCTTGTTTAAACCTGGTTTATTGTCCAGCAATGAGTAGAATTACAGAGGGGAAAAAAAAAAAAGAAGGGAATATAGCCCAAAATGTGAAAACGGGAAAATACCACCGTGTAATCCATTTATTTCAACAAAGTAACTGTAACTGAATACAGTTACTCATAATTTGTACTTTGATGACGTAACTCTGGTACATGTAATCTGTTACTCCCCAACACTGTTTATCACGAGGGACACAAGCACATTACAGCACTACTCTACATTACAAGTCAGATCTGTGGAGAGTCAAGAACACCCGTCATTTATGTTTAATGTCACACCATGTGCACCTTTAAAGACCGAACAGAAGTCAAGAAACCCGCATTCTAGGCTTTGCAAAGGCAGATGTAAGCGAAGTGTAGCCTCTTTAAACCAGTTCACGTTATCAAAAGTTAAGCGCCCCGTCTTCGCTTTAGAGATTGGAGCCGCACATTTAAGTCTTTTGAATCCATCACAAACTTATGAAGACCTCCGAATGACCTTCCGCTCTTGAAAAGGATTTAAAACCTCACTCCATTGCAAAAATTGCCTGAGAAATGTCTTCAAATTTACAAAAATATATTCCAACAAAGACACTGACGGAATCTGCTTTGAACGCCGCACAATAACGAAAGGGAAAACGAAATCAGATGCGTCAGAAAAGTTTATTGTACAGCCACGGCGATGAAACCTTCATTAAACCCGGAGCAACTTTACCAAATAAATTCAGAATGGAGGAATTATCACCTTTTGCCTTTGACTGTGGTATTTCCAAGTGCAGTATTCATACATAAATGAGAGCAAAACATCGTAATTCCAAAGAGTTTACCAAAAGAAAGTTATGTAATCAAGACCTTTCAGGGTCCAGACACTGCTCCTGGTCTTTTTAGGATTTTGTATTTATATATTTATTTTAGTAAACTCTTTGGGATGCTGATGTTTTGCTCTCATTTGTGTATTAATGCCGACTTGCAAATACAGCAATCAAAGGCAAAAGGTTGAAATTCAATCCGTGTATCATTCGTTCATTCGTTTTTCAAAATAAAACCAAAAATAAGAAAATGAAAAAAACAACTATTTTCATCATAATTTGTCTCTAAAACCAGGACTAAACCAGGTCTAAACCAGAACTGAACCAGGCCTAAATCAGGTCTAAATCAGGTCTAAACCAGGACTAAACCGGTCTCAGGCCTGGTCTCAGTCCTGGTCTGGTCCCGGTCTCAGTCTCGGTTACAGTCCTGGTCACGGTCTGGTCCCAGTCTCAGTCTGGTCCCGATCTCAGTCCCAGTCTCAGTCCCGGTCTGGTCTCTATCTGAGTCTTGGTCTCAGTCCTGGTCCTTGTCCTGGTCTCAATCCCGGTCTTAGTCCTGGTTCCGGTCTCGGTCTGGTCCTGGTCTCAGTCCTGATCACCCCACAGTCTACGCGGGGGCACTTCTGGGCCTGTCCCAACACTTTTAATCCTGGTTCAGTCCTGGTTTAGTCCTGGTTCAGTCCTGGGTCAGTCCTGGGGTCAGTCCTGGGGTCAGTCCTGGTTTAGTCCTGGTTTAGTCCTGGTTCAGTCCAGCATCGCAGTTTAAGTCACGGAAACGGGAAACGGTCATTATCCATTTTTACCATTATTCATTTAAACACAAAATTGAAAACTGAAAAAAACAAATCGTTATCCATTTTTTCATTTTGGTTTTGGAGACAAATAATGAAGAAAGTAGTTGTTTTCTTATTTCATTTTCGTATTTTTGGTTTGATTTTGAAAAAAAAAAAAGAACAAATGATACATGGATTCAGTTCCTCATTGCACTGGTTTTTAATGACAGTTTCAGAGCACTAAACATTTCTGACGCATCAGATTTATTTTCTCTTCCATTATCGTGCATTCTTCATAGCAAATTCCAATAATGCTTTAGCTGAAATATATATATCTTTAACTCTGAAGACATTTATGTACAAAATTCTAAAAAATACCAGTAAAAAAGAAGGAAGCGAAGTCGATCGCGAGGAGCAGTGTCTGGACGCGTGAAAGGTCTTGATTATGAAAGTGACTCTGATGAGGCTGGATGCGATTCAGACTCGGGTGAATTATTGATTTGTAGCTCTCAGCTCATTAGGCGGCAGATCTGGGGCAGGGCCAAATCAAAGGCGACTTGCAGATGGCGCCTCCCGAGCGGCGAGGAGAGGAAGACGAGGGTGTGGGTTCAACGCCCGTGCGCACGAAGATGGCATGCCTTATGACCACAGACTGTGTATACAAAATGGACACAGAGATCATGAGGGCGCTTCCGGGTCTATTGACTCTGTTTCTGACTTGACGTATACGACAATAGATTCATGCTCTCTGTGTATTTTGATGGGGATAAGCGCCTATGCTCGCGTAGAACGTCAAAAAATCTGAAATCTACGCGCGCAGGACGTGCTGCTCCACACACGCGTCTAGTGAGAGAAGTGGAGCTGCCCTTATTCATTTTCCATGCATTCTAAAAGTTACGTGTCCAAAAGCTGCAATTTTTACGCTTGTGTTGGGTGAAATAGGCACATGCAGTGGAGCCAGACCCTAAGCATGAGTTCCGTGCAGCTGGTACCGATGTGGTGCAAAACATCCAGACAGAAGCGCGAAACTCTTTTGCTTGGTTATATGTTGTTCTGAGCGATCTGTCCTTTGCACATTTGGCTCTTCCTGGGGACAGGGCTTCTCAGGCCGTGGCACCTAACACCGCTCCCCGATCTGAATCGGAGCTGCTCCTGCTGGTTCAGGACTTATATATAATTTTTATATATAAGTCGCACCAGCAGGAAACACCAAAACCATGAAAAAAAAGTGCGACTTGTAATCAGAAAAACACAGTCTAGTGTCAATCTACTGACCAAAAGATAAAACGTAGCTGTTCACTTGAAGGCTACCACTACATGTGCACATGCGATAGAGAGAAACGCAGTTTCGATTCCTTTGTGTGTCTAGTACATGTGAAGAATGTGACAATAAGCTACTAAGCTAATAAACTTTGAACTTTGACCCTTGAAACTTTGAGATGTAGACAGACTAATAATGCAGCGTTACTCAAACATGTGTGAATGAAACAAAACACAACTCCTGGCATATTTTGAAGCTCTTTTTAAAGTCCATTTTGCATAACTTAGGACCTTTAAATGTCAAACTATAACACTTTCAAACGTACTTTAAGGTCTAAAAGCAAAACTATCATACGGGACTAACAAGTGTCTATAAGGCAGACACACAGAGTCAAATACTTCTGTAGAACTATCGGAGAAAGTTTCACAGTGTATCTGAATGCTATTTCAATTCCATTAAACTTTCCTAATCCCACGGGGTAAATTCGGTGAGCTGACTTCTTTTACGTGACTGAATATACTCAGACAGGATGTTTCTTTTAAAGGGGGCAGCAGTTCTAATAATATTGGGCCTCATTCACTTCCACTTTAAGAAGATAAGAACACAACGCGTTCTTAAAGGTGCACTGTGTAACTTTTTGGATGTGGGTCCATCACCTGCTTGTTCCACAGTATGAGATTGAACAGATGCTTTTATTGCTCAAAAATACAGGAAAAACAAACAAAAAGTTGGGTTAGTCGCGGTTCAGTCCTGGTTTAGTCCTAATTTAGTTCTGGTTTAGTCCTGGTTTAGACCTGGTTTAGTCCTGGTTTAGTCTGTGGTTTAGATCTGGTTTAGTCCTGGTTTAGTCTGTGGTTTAGATCTGGTTTAGTCCTTTTTTAGACCTGGTTTAGTCGTGTTTAGTCCTGGTTTAGACCTGATTTAGACCTGGTTTATTCCTGATTTAGTCCTGGTTTAGACCTGGTTTAGTCATGGTTTAGTCCTGGTTTAGTCCTGATTTAGATCTGGTTTAGTCCTGATTTAGTCCTAATTTAGTCCTGGTTTAGTCCTGGTTTTAGACCTGGTTTAGTCCTGGTTTAGACCTGGTTTAGTCCTGGTTTAGTCCTGGTTTAGACCTGGTTTAAACCTCAGCAAAGAACCTTGGTGTTTTTATGGACTCTCTTTTAAACTTTGACAAACAGATCGCAAATGTTGTTAAAACTAGCTTTTTTCAACTCAGACAAATTGCCAAATTAAAACCAATCCTATCATTCAATAACTTTGAAACAATCATTCACGCCTTTGTAACAAATAGACTGGACTATTGTAATGCACTATATTCAGGCCTCCCACAATCCTCCATCAACAGGTTACAGTTAATTCAAAATGCTGCTGCCAGACGCTCACCGGTTCCAAAAAGAGAGACCATATTACACCCATCCTCGCCCAACTCCACTGGTCACCTGTTAAATACAGAATTGATTTTAAAATTGTATTATTTGTTTTTAAATCACTTAACTCACTTGCGCCACAATACATCACTGATCTTTTAACCCCCCACAGCCTCTCGGTCTCTCAGGTCAAACTCGCTCAACCTCCTGTCCATCCCACCATCCCGCCTCAAAACCAGGGGAGGCCGAGCCTTCTCTGTTGTTGCCCCCAAGCTTTGGAATTCCTCCCTCTTCCCCTTGCTCCTCCCTATCTCACTTTAAAACCCTCCTAAAAACACATTTTTTCAAGATGGCATTTAACAGCCCATGAGCTCTATTTTAAACTATTATTTTTATGCATCAAGTAACTCGTCTATGTAATATTTGATATGCTGTAAAGCACTTTGATGCAACTTGTTATGGTTGTTTTTAAATGTGCTATATAAATAAAATGACTTGACTTGGTTTAGTCCTGGTTTAGACCTGGTTTAGTTGTGATTTAGTTGTGGTTTAGACCTGGTTTACACCTGGTTTAGTCCTGGTTTAGTCCTGATTTAGATCTGGTTTAGTCCTGGTTTAGTCCTGGTTTAGTCCTGATTTAGACCTGATTTAGATCTGGTTTAGTCCTGGTTTAGTCCTGATTTAGATCTGGTTTAGACCTGGTTTGGTCCTGGTTTAGACCTGGTTTAGTCCTGGTTTAGTCGTGATTTAGTTGTGGTTTAGACCTGGTTTACACCTGGTTTAGTCGTGGTTTAGTCCTGGTTTAGTCTTGATTTAGTCCTAGTTTAGTCCTGGTTTAGACCTGGTTTAGTTCTGTTCAGTGATGTTAAAGTAGCCTCAATTAAACCTGCATGAAGTTGGAAATTATTTTATATAATTGTTATTTTAAAATATATGAAAATACAATATTAAGAAATAACATCTCCATGGAGAAAGCATTAACAGACCCTCCACCTGAAAAGTTACACAGTAAACCTTTAACGTAGCAGGCAACTCCGTCAATGCTCTTTCTTTTTTAGATCTCGTCAAAGCACAGCAGTTATTTGTGTCTATTTGGAAGATGATGAACGTCTTTCAGTGTCTAAAACAGAACATTAACTAAGCACACAGCTGGAATGTGGGTTTAAAACGTATGCACAAGCTCCAACCAGACAAGAGAAAGTGATTTGGAAGACTGCTTCGACTCAAATCTTTCCGTAAACAAATAAATAAATAACACTCGGGTGTGATTAATGACTACAGCTCACAAACATCTCAAGTCAAAGTCTGTTCCTCCAAATGAGTTTACAGCAAAGAAACCAGGGCGGGCTTTGCTTTGGTACAGTTGCAGATGATGCTTTAATGCCTGTGGATTTTTCATATTCCGCTCCATCTGCTCCATAAAAGTCATTTACAACCGTGGCAGTCATCGTTCGAACAGCGGGGGGGCGGAGCTGGGGCCTTGTCACATCCGCCATTCAAAGTCCCATGATGGAGCTTTGGTCTCGGGGACTATTGACGGGACAACTGGGCTAATTTCACAATATTACAAAAGCAGCAACAGAAGTAAATCTATAATCATTTATCACAATCGTTTGACATTTTTGAGATGGTTTATTGTGGTAGGTCTGCAAACAGTGGGTTCTGACAGGAAGATAATGTGATTTTGATTTACAAGGGTTACAAGGGTTGTTATGAATTTCATATTAGTTGTTTTTCTTTAATCCATGTATCGTTCCTTCCAAAAAAAAAAAAAAAAAAAAAAACTATTTTCTTCATTATTCCCGCGTACAGACTGAACCAGGACTGAAACAGGACTAAACCAGGGTTGAGTGTCAGGATGGGCCCGGAGGTGTGCCCGTGTAGACTGTCGGGTGATCAGGACTGAGACCAGGACCAGACCGGGCCTGAGACTACGACTGAGACCAGGACCAGACGTGTTGTGTTGTGAACACTCCGCGCACACGTGTGCCCCTCTCACGCACACACACCGCTGTAAGCCTGTGCATGCACACACACATTAACCTTTAATAGTTTTTTTCTCTGCGTTCGTTTAAGACCAGTGTCTGTCTCATGCGCTCCCATCCCACAGCACACCCGATGTTTTCTCACACCTGCTCACGTCTTTCCCGCAGTAAACTCCCACGCCTCAACTGAGGTACGAGCGTCCACCTCTGCTCCTGCTGACCGCTCACATTCTCGTCTCTCAGGTCCACTGCATTTGGTCCCACTGAGGTGGAAGTCTTGCGGATTATGGAATACGTTTATTGTCATATAAATATTTCTGATGTTATGCACAGATATGATTAATTAAAAATTTTAAAGGCACAGTCTCTCCATGTCAAAACAAGTGTATCACATGACATCATGGGTCACATGACATCACGGGTCATATGAATATGCAGAATACAGAGTGTAGTGTTAAGACGTGAAAATACACATTGTTTAGTGTTTGAACGTGAGAATACACAGAGGCTGGAGTCACAGGAGCGGTTCCGTTGCCTCTGGTGTAAATTAAAAGTTTTAAAGGTACGTGCGTATGCAGCTCTTTCTACGTTATGTGCTGTTGATGCTTCTGGTCTAAATTCCGGGTTAGGAGGAGTTTCATAAATCCCGCAGTTGGCGTAAAGAGCTCTTACTCAATACTTTGTGCGTACGCGAGCTTTATAAATGAGGCCCCTGACCTGAACTTTGTCTGGTTTGGTCTTCATGGAGATAGAAACGTTTAATGCCATACTATGAAACATTGTAGAAAAAGCAATAACATCTTCATGGAGAAAAGTATTTTGATGGTCCCTCCACCAGAAAAGTTACACAATGCACCTTTTAACGGGTCTATATATTAGTCTATGTCATCATCACCATTTCATAACTCCTATTCAGATTTGATTCAAAACAAAAGCCTGTTTTTGTGCACACTTTTTAAAGCCTTCCCACACACGACTTTGAACAGAAAGCTACTTGCATGTTACAAAAATATCACATTCTACATTTATAACTTGAAGCATCACTTGAATAAAAAAAATTGACTCATTGCGTGGTTGTTTTTATTTTATTCTTTATTTATTTTTTTTGCCTTGGCCTTCCAGCGCATGCACGACTTTGAACGTGACAAAAAAGCGGCTTGCATGTTACAAAAATACTACATTTTACACTTACAACTTGAAGTATTCGCTGTTGAGAAAGCCCCTGGGGTAAAACAAAACTGAAACTTAACAACAAAACAAGGACAAAGGTATGACTTATAGCACTGTCTATTTTTGGCGAGCTTCAAATGTGTTTAATTGTCTCCACTTACATTTGTATTGCGCTGTGCTTCGTTGACCTGCTTTTCCTCACGGGGACGGTGAGATAACATCTAAATTAAGATAATACAAACGCTAATTTAGGCCATGGTGCCTTACGCTACAGCAGGCAATATTTAGTTTTCGTTTTTTTTTATTTGTGAGATGTCTTAATATTGAGAACTAATTGAGAACGATTGAGAACTCAGACCAACATTTTTGAAAGGAGAAGAGCTAATCTTATTTTGTTCCGATAATGTTGGAAATCTTCACCAAGGTTCAGCAAGGTTACATTTCTTTTTAATAGTTCTTGCTTTTAGGGACATACTTGCCGCTTCAAAATTGGTTAACTGAACAAAAAAGATTCACTAATGCACACTGAGGTTCAAGGACAATCTAAAAATGAACAGACAAAGACGGTATGTAACTTTTCTGGAGTAGTTTTGCTACCAGAGATAAATTCTTTGCAATGTTTAACAATGGCCACGTTTACATGATGTTTTTTTAATTCTGAATTAATTGTCTCCTTCGAGTTTACATGGAAATAATAATTCTGAATTGAGGTTTACATGGAAAACACGTTAAATCGGCTTTATTTAATTCCTCTCAACGTCTGGGGGTTCTTATTGGACGGGGTCACCAATGTTTATACGTCTATCGAAAAAAAAAACTTCTGCTGCTACCGGCTTTTTTTTTTGTCATCTTGGTTTGTCGTTACGCCACGGACACGATGCAAACTTTTATCGCAGTCGATCCGATGATAATTCTCTCATCACGCTTTACGTCTCCCAGCTGAAGAGAAGGGAAGAGTGTCGGAGAAAGAAGGAAGAAGACAAACTGAGGGCCCGTTTACACGAGAACGCTTGCAGGTAAAAACGACAAAATATTTAATCAGAAGTGCCTTTCGTTTAGACGGTGATGGTGTTTTTGAGGCTTAAAAATGCAAAAATCTGAAACCACGCTCCAGAGTGGAAAAGTTGAATGCGCTCCGTCGTAGCGTTTCCGTCGACACTGACCAAGACGCAAAACTCTGGTCAGATCTGCTCACGTCACATACACGTTTACATCACATACATCAACACCGAGCCGTTATGCATACACAATCGAATTCCACACACTTTTGCAGATTCCCTCTTGAAAACGCTTGTCTAAAAGCGGAATAAAAAGTGAAGACGCGGCGCCAGTTTTGTGTCTTCTGTTCAGACAGTCATCATATAAACATAACCTGAGTCAACAGGCTGCTCTACCTCAGCCCACTCCCGCATCCCACTCACAAATCCAAAGAGACGTGGAAGAAAATCCGAAACCAGGACTGGTGGAGCCGGATCATCCAGATGGCGTCAGAAGAGCGACCCAACGAGCATGCACTGAACGACCGGAATAATTTTTAAGAAGAATCAACGTTTACATGATCGAGGAATAATTAATTCAGCTATAATATCAGAATAAACCACCCACTTACTTTGTAATTAAGTTTAATTCCGAATAAGTTAAGTTAATATGTTTTTACATGGTCTTTTTAAAACGTAATTCATTTTTATTCAGAATTAAATGATTTTTATTCGGAACTGAGGCTCTTATGTAAACGTGGCAAATATGGCATTAAATCGGTCTACTTTATTAAAATGCGGGTGATTTTATTACTAAAAAATACCTTGGAAAACTGTGTCTGGGGTAGCCTTTCCACAGATATGACCTGTAACTTGGCCTCGTGGTATTATCTACTTGTTTCCATGGAGATATAAGTCTGTTGCCATACATAAAGATTCTAGGCAAAGCAATAACATCTCCATAGAGAGCGTGTAAGCATAGGTTGTGAACCATCCACCGGAAAAGTTACACAGTGCAACTTTAATAGAACTGTTAAAGGTGCATTGTGTGACTTTTCTGCTTTTCTCCGTGTAAATGTTATTGCTTTGTCTGAAATGTTTCACAGTGTAGCTTTAAATCTTTCTATCATCATGGAGAGCGAACCAGAGGTGACACTGCTCACAGTCAGAATGCCTGTTTTTCTAGGGATTTCTGAGCTTTAAAACCATCTGTAGAGCTGTTTAATGTCATATTGTGGAACTTTTGAAGCAGAGCGATGCCATATTCATAGAAACAAGATGAAAAGTTATATATCGCACCTTTAAAGACAGTCCAGCTTGAATGCAGTGGCGTAGTTATTTTAAAAAAATCCAAAACTGTATTGAAAATGATTATTATTTGCAGTGCAGTCATCTTGAGCGCGAATGCTGGGTTCAGAACTCATATCTCGAGCTTTAGCCCTGTTTCAGCCTGAGGAGGTAATAGACTTCCATCTGCTCTGGGAACCACATATGCTCCACTGTACCGTCAGTCTGTCACTATAGTACGCAATGGCACACTTTGACATCTATGCTTTATTTAAAGGCTCTAGATTATGCAAAACTGCCTTTCTGAAGTAGTCAACCATGTCACTGTGTTATTTCCTCATCTAAAAACATACGAGCTGTGTTTGTTGTGATTGGGAAGTCAAATGTGGAAGGAGTTTGACTTGGAAGGTTAAATTAAGACTCTTTAAAACCCCTCTGAAAACTTTTATTTCGAAATATAGTCTTAGTGACAAATGTTGGAGGAATTGTGGACTTGTGGGAGACAAAACTCACATATTTTTTCATTGCCCCGATATACAACTTTTCTAGATTGATGCTGAAAGATGTTCTACGAAATATATTGGCTGTTGACCTCTCGTTGGACCCAATGATCTTTTTGCTAGGTACATTTTCTGATGGTGACTCTTAGGGGTGTAACGATATCCAAGTTTCACGGTATGAACCTCACCGTATGAGATTTATTTCGATATCGTGGGAAAGCTCACGATATGGTGGGGAGGCTCACGATTAGGGATGTAACACAGGGTAGCTGCGAGGTCTTAAAAGTCTTAAAAATGTCTTAAATTTCATGTTTGTAAATTAAGGCCTTAAGGGTCTTTTTTCACAAAGGTCTTAAATTTCATCAGCCTATTTTTTTTGTTTACTCAACCAGTGCTGCAGTTAAATGGAGGGAGCTAAAAAAACAAAAACAAAAAAAACACACGAGTGAACGTCTAATTTGGAGTATGCGCAACCAATACTTAGTTTTTTGGAGCTGGCGGCAATGAGTAAACAATCAGCTCCGTTTCCACTGCCCAAGATGCAAAACTCTGGTCAGATCTGCTCACGTCGCGTACACGTTTACGTCACATATATCACCACCGAGCCGCCTGGCATGTATACCTAACCCAATTCCACACACTTTTGTATCACCGTATGCACGCAGATTTCCTCCCGAAAACTCTCATCTAATTGCGGAATAAAAAGTGAAGACGCGATGGCATGTTTGTGTCTTCTGTTCTGACCATCATTACATAAACATAGCCTTAGATTCTAGATATTGTACCGGTAGTTGTTTTGGCATTCTTAGAATTAGTCCTGGTGTATTTCGCCTGCATAATGGGTGCATTGGTCTTAATTTTCATTTAAGTGGTCTTAAAAAGGTCTTAAATTTGGGGTAGACAAACCCGGGGATACCCTGCAACCATATCCAAATCTCACTGTAGGATATTTTCACGATATACAACTCACAGTACGATATTTATTGCGCTATTTTGTGGAGACTAACAAAACTGTGAATACGCTACTTTTTTCCTCTTAAAACTCCTTGAGAAGACTTAATCCAAAGAATTATGACTTAAACATGCTTAGAACTGTTATTTCTTCTTGTAGTCTGCACTGAAATGGAGCAAAGGATCATGGTCTATGTAGTTCTCTCTGTCTTTCTTTAGTTACTGCTGCACCATAACTCTTAATTTAAGCAAAGAGGCTTGTAATTAAAAAAAAAACAAAAAAAAAAAAACTGTTTAAATCAGCACGTCACAGCAACATCACGTGACTCTGAGGAAGACCGCAGGGAGCAGTCGAAACTGTCACGTATGAAAACAAACTCTAGGTCTGAAAAAAGAAACAAATAACATCAATTACAGGTGGTTTTATAGCTCAAAAATAGCTAGAAAAACAGGTATTCTGACTGCGAGCGGGGTCGCCTCTCCACAGATCTGACTTGTAACTTGGTCTGGTTTGGCTTTCAGGAAGGTAGAAAGATTAAATGCCAGACTGTGAAACATCCAGACAAAGTAATAACTCTCCACGGAGAAACGCATTTGACGGACCTTCCACCAGAAAAGTTACTCAATGTCACTTCGAAGCAGATCTGAAACTGGGTGATTTTTAAAATTTTTCTTTTTTTTTACTCATTTTTGACTACTCCACCCATCCACGCGGCTTTGTACTTGTGCATGTGCTGCTTTTGCCCTGCATCGATTCTGCATCAAAGAACTAGCGATATTAAAAATTGTCACTCTCTCGGACGCCCGGAAAGCTTCATTATTTATTCAACACAAACGGGAGAGAGGAGAAATTGAAGCAAATATGTTTCGCCACACTGACATTATTGCTTTCTTACTGTTCTCATTATTTTTTGGAGTTATTATTTGTTGTGGAAGGGTTGCGAAGGTGGCGATCAGACGAAATAGGGGTCAAAGGGTGTTAAAAATTCTTCAGCACCATGGACTGCGACCTTAGAGGGAAATGATGTGAGACTGAATGGTACGAGAGAGGGAGCAGTGTAGTAGAGAGGCCTGAGGTAGAAGGATTTTTGAGTTTTATGCTCACACCAATGTACAAAAGGCAGAGGAGTGAAGAGCAGTGTTACTGGAAAAAAAAAAGATTTGCCTTTTTATTCAATTCCAAATGTATTTTTTGATATGTAATCTTTAATATAATAAACATGTGCTCTAAACTAAAGTGTTTTGTTTCATTTCCACATGTTTATTATTAGTCTGTCTACATGTCCAGAGCTCAAAATGCTCTTTTTCACCTTATGATGTCATGTTGTGGTAGTACTGAAGTTAACAAGAGAGATTTAATATATACTTTATTGATCCCAGGGGAAATTCAAGAACAGCTACCAGCTACTTTTTACCTTTTGGCAATTGCAGGGCTGAAGTCATCCAAAGGATTACCGTATTTTTTGGACTATAAGTCGCAGTTTTTTTCATGGTTTGGGCTTGTGTGTCAGTATCTGCTGCTCCTGTTACTCCTGTACCACTGTCACTTCACTCTACATTGCATGTCTTCTCCAGAAAGAGCCTCTGTCCTGTTTGTATCATGTCAGTCGATCGCACCATTACTTTACCTGCACCACTGAAAATGTAAAATTTAAACAAACATAAAGACGAACTGAGAAGACTGAACACAAATGTCCCCAAAAAGAAAATCATATTTCGCAGATGACAAGCTGCAAGTAGCGAACTATGCAGCTGAAAACGGTAATCGAGCAGCAGAAAGAAAGTTTGGAGTGAGCGACTTGTGACCACAGGGAGGATGCACCATGCAACTTTCCTGGAAGTCATTGGATGGATCGACAAAGCCTGAACTTCAGTGACACCGAAACCATCCTGTCGGGATTCAGAAAGACCAGAATATTTCTAACTGGAACTGATGCCGAGTCTGACAACAGCTACACAGAAGAGGAAGCGGGGCCATGTTTATCTCTGGAGGTCGTGGAGTTACTCAGAAGTGACACTGAGGATGAAGAATTCAGTGGATTTAGTAATTTGGAGTGAGATGGAGAGTTTGGTAAACTTGTTCTGTTCTGTTGTTTATGCTGTAGTTATCTGAAGAACTGTTCATATAACAGTCTGTTGTTCTCTGTTTTATTTTTATTACTAGAACTTGCCTTTCAAGATGAAATGTTGGTTCCTGGTCTCTGATTTTATAAAAAAATACATTTTCCCCCAAAAAGTTAAGACTTATAGTCCAGTGTGACTTATATATGTTTTTTTCTTCTTCATTATATATTTTTTTATAAATTTTTTGACTGGTGTGACTTATACTCCGGAGTGACTTCTAGCTCAAAAAATAGTGTAGTGTAGATGTAGGAGTTTAAACGCACAGTGGAGCACATTAAAACCCTCACGCTCTCCTCTTTTAAATTTTATTTTTCCTTCCCGCTCCTTGGGGCAATCAGACCCAAAAAATGTATTTTCAAATAAATTCTTGCCAGGCAAGAAAATAAATTTCTGGGTCTGATTGACCCGCCCCAAGAGAGCGGGGGAAAAAAAAAATTCTTCAGGTCAATGTGACCAAGAGGAGAGCGTGAGTGGAACAGTTTTCTGTTTGAAAGAAAAACTCAGTCTAAGAACTTGTGTGAATGAAACAAAACACAACTCCAGGCAGATTTGATGAGGAAACAGCATCATAACAATCAGAAAATAGCATAATATGGGCCTTTTCATTATAGATTTTGATATGATTCTGTGATTTTAACTCTTATGTTTCAGGTCAGTACAGGCTGGAATACGTAAAGGAGGAAGTTATTTAAAACTACTGGAGAAATACAAAATGTCCATTATAATTTCTTTCAACGGGGAATTTGTATTCGAAATGTTCTGGTCAAATTTCTAGAGCCAGACGTATTCAAAAAGTAGAGACAAAATGAATGAAATAAAATAATTAAATCTGAAGTATCCCTATGAAAACTGCGTACTTATTTTCATTTAAACTTACAAGGATACTCCTGTTGTTGGCACCGGTTTGAGAATTGAATTTGGCACACTTGGTACAGCACTGGCCATGAGATTTGAAAAAAAAAAAAAAAGACAAAAAGAACATGGTGCACTTTGTCCAACATTACTCGAATTTGGTTTGATTAAATTACCACACCAGCGTGGCCCTCGGCTCAAGCGTCTCTCTCCCGAACACACTTTTGTCACTGGTGATGGAGCGGTCCTGTTAAGACGAGTGGATTTCCCTGGGAAGGAAGAGTCGAGCGCGCGCCGCCACTGCAAATCCAAATGTATTGACCCATGGCGGGGGATGGCGAGGGATGGCGGGGAGGGAGTCGGGGCACGCACGCATATTTTTCTCCTGTCCGGATGAGCGGGCGTGTGCGGAGATCAGGTCACGCATGATGAATGAGTACGGAAGAGGGGAGGGGGCAGGACTTGGGGGAGTCTCGACGGAGCCAAAGTGGTAAACTCGGAGAAATACAAATGTGTAAGCGACAGGGAGGGGAGTGGGCTGGTGGTTTGGGGATAGCGGGCAGAGATTGGCCGTTATGCCGATTGTTCTGCCGATATTTTAGAGTAGAGATGATTTTTAAAAATGTTTTCTCCAAATCCTGTCATTTAAGTTTACTGCAAACTTCCCCCTTAGCCCGGTTTTACTCCAAAGGTGCACGGTGTCAGTTTTCAGGTACAGGGTCTGTCAAATGCGATGCTATTTCTCTGTCTGGAATGTTTCACAGTATGGCCGATACTATACATACCTCGATATGATATATTTTAAATCCATTTGGTACGTTTCAATAAAAAATAAAAGCTAAATCATGGCTGTGATACTTAAAGTCTTTGTTAAACCACTTGTTGTGCAAAGTTCATATGAAACACAAACATTTTAATCCTAAAACAGTGAAAATGTCAAATGTGTTCCCTTCTTCTGAACAAACAAAAAAACTGTATCGCTGTAACAAAATTATTTTGTAAAATATACCAAAAAACACTCTTGGTGATATATCGATACAGTGGCCCACAATACCAATACTGTGTCATCACATTAAATTATACGATATATTGATATTTTTGCACATATTTTTGTTGTGATAGTGTGGAACATTGTAAAGCAGTGACATCTCCGTAGAAACAAGCAGGTGACGGACTCTGAACCTTTAAGAAAGCGTTGTAGTCACGTTTTGTGCAATCACCTCCTACTGTAGCAATAGCAGTAGTAGTGATAGCTAGAGAATACAGCTGTGTTTACAAGTACTACTGCAAATACTTGCTATAAAACAGTGGGAGGAAAACTCTGTAGTCGTAGTGGAAGTAATAGTAGAAATAAGGGTAGTAGTATTAGTAACGTGTTGTAGTTGTAGCAATAATAGCAGCAAGAGTACTAGTAGTAGCGGTAGTAGTAGTAGTTGTAGTAATTGTTGTTGTCATAGTAGTAGTAGTAATAGTCAAAAATAGTAGTGGAAGTAACGAGTAACATGTGTTGTAATAGTAGGAGTAATACTAGTAGCAGTAGCAGCAGCAGCAGCAGCAGCAGTAGTAGTAGTAGTACTAGTAGAAGTCAAAGTTGTGGAGGTAGCAGTAGTAGTACTAGTAGTAGCAGTAGTAGTAGTAGTAGTAGTAGCAATTGTCATCGTCGTAGTAGTAGTAGTCAAAGTAGTAGTGGAACTAGTAGTAGAAATGAGGGTTGTAATATTAGTAACATGTGCTGCAGTAGTAGCAGCAGTTGTACTAGTAGTAGAAATGAAGGAAGAAGTTGTACTACTTGTACTAGTAGTAGGAGTAGTAGTAATGGATAGTGGATACAGCTGTGTTTACAAGTACTACCTACAATACATGCTAGGAAATAGTGGGTGGAAAACTCTGTACTAGTAGTGGAAGTAAGTAGTAGTAGAAATGAGGGTAGTAGTATTAGTAATGTGTTGTACTAGTAGTAGTAGTAGTAGTAGTAGTAGTAATTGTCATCATCCTCGTATTAATAGAAGTAGTAGTAGTCAAAGTAGTAGTGGAACTAGTAGTAGAGATGAGGTTAGTAGTACTAGTAACACATGTTGTAGTAGCAGTAATAGAGGTAGTAATGGGGGTAGGAGTACTAGTAGTAGTAGCAGTAGTAGTAGAAATGAAGGAAGGAGTTGTACTAGTAGTAGTAGTAGTAGTGGTGGTGGTAATAGATAGTGTATACAGCTTTGTTTACAAGTACTACCTCAAATACTTGCTAGAAAATAGTGTGAAGAAAACTCTACTTCGCTGACAAGAACTATTTATTACATAAGCAAAAGTCATATACAGTATTTCCAAGCGGCCGTATCCTTGAGCGAACCTCCGTACAGTTAGTGCTTTGATTGCTCACATCCATCAGCCTCCTCTCTCCTTCTCCCTCCACGTCTTCCAGCGGCGCCTGACCTTCCATCCAGACGTGTTCTTTAAATAAACTTATTCCAGCACAGTAAAAGTCACCTCTGTCACTGCTCCCTGCTCACTGAAGCCAGCCCCTGTATTTAACCTGTGCTTCAGAGAGAGAGCAAATAAGCACCCATAGGCGTCAGCGAGGGAGGGTGCCACTTTCGCTTCTGCATATTCAGCAACTCCTCTCCTTCTCTTTCTGTGTTGTTTTTTTTTTCTTCTCTGCTTTGGCAAAACTGATAATTGGCACGAGCATGGGTTAGGTTTGGATTGTCAAATTTCAGAAGCGGAATATTTTTATCTACATTTCCAAAATGATGTGTTTTATTTTATGCATGGGAAAGCAAGAAAACATATTGCTGCGATTGCCAACAGAGGGCGCAATAACTGAAACTCTGCTGTCACTTTTAAAATATATAGGCAGCTCAAATGAAACTCAATAAAAAAAAAACAATACTAACTAAAAACTAAAATTGCAAAATCTATGTATGATTCGTTCATTTGTTTTTCAAAATAAAATGTAAAATTAGAAAACAAAAAAACTACTTTCCTCATTATTTTTCTCCAAAACAAAATAAAAAAAAAAAAAAAAAAGGATAATGATTTGTTTTTTAAGTTTTCGTTTAAGTTTTAATGGAAAAAAATGGAAAGTGTCTCGTTTCCGTGACTTAAACTACGATGCTGGACTTTGCGCCGCACACAGACTGATCCCAGGACTAAACCAGGACTAAACCAGGATGCTTAAAACAGAACTATCCATCAGAATACGAATTGAAAAGTTACGACTTCAAGAATTACAATCATAAAATTAAATGAACTTTCTTCAATATGGATACAAATTCACTGAGGTGCCTCAACTGCCATCACTTCACAGGCATTTGTGAACGTTAAAACCCACTCATTTCAGCAACAAACTACCCGTACTCTTCGGGTACCCGTGGGGATCGGACCCGGTGCAGGACTCTGGCGGAGCCTCAGCTAAGTGTGGTGGGATTTCTCATTGTTCATACACAATTTTCATATGACAAGAAGAACGTTTTTGTAGATTTGTGAGTGCCTACTTGTACCACTCTCACGGGAAGAAATATGTCTTCGGCAGCCTATTTCAGTGAGCAAAAGCATCGGCGTTGGGCTGTATTGGCTCACAACAGGCGCTTGTTACCGTGTTATTATGACGTGCAGGTGGGATGAATGTGACCTGACCGTTCAGACTGAAATCACGTGTCAAAAGATCGGATATGTGTCGGTTTTAGGAGCACATATCCAAAGTTTGAAAAAAAAAAAAATCAGATCTGTGTCGTTCAGACTGTCATGAAAAGATCAGATACATACAACGGCCGAGAGGGGTCACAACAAATGCAAACGCCGCAACAAATACAAATGCGACAACACAACAAAAAGCCACAACACACCAAAAAAAGCCACAACAGAAATGACCGCGGGACTCTTATATTAATATAAACGCCACAACACAAACGCAAATACTGCAACACATTATAAAGCCACAACACATCAAAAAGCCACAATGGAAGTGACCGCCGGACTCTATTTTCCGACGGACCAATCAAGTGGGAAGTGAAGAAGAAGAACTACAAAGTAATACGAATAATGATAAATCAATAAATTACTTTTACTTACGTTTTCAACTTGTCCGTTCCTTTACTTTTCACGTTGTAGTTCTTTGGCGTAGGCGTTTGTATTTGTTGCGGCCTTTGCATTAAAATAGAGTCTCGCGGTCATTGTGGCTTTTTGTTGTGTTGTCGTATTTGTATTTGTTTGCGTTTGTTGTGACCCCTCTCGGCTTCCGTAGATACCGGTCACATAGGGGCGAAAAAATCGGATTTGGGTCACTTCAGGCTGCAGTCTGAACGCAGCCTAAGTTACAGGTCAGGTCTGTGGAGAGGCAACCTCGCTCAGAATCAGAATGTCTGTTTTTCTAGGGACTTTTGAGCGGTAACACAACACGTAACTGAATAAATGTAAGGTAGAGATGTTTAATGTCATACTGTGGAGCAATCACAAATCCATGGAAACAAACAGGTAAAGGACCGGCGGCTAAAAAGTTACACAGTGCACCTTTAAGAATGACCTAAACCAGCACCAAACATCCCTTTAGCCCAGAGTATTTGGAACTTGATGAAAAGAGTCTGCAACAACATTAGCGATAAGTTTTTTTAGCCAGTATCTCCACTTCCTCTTCAGAGTGCAGATACTGAGGATTTAATTAAAGCACCACGGAGGTTTTGGATACAGAGGAGAGGAGCTCAGGAGACAGCCCAGATTTAGCTCTCTGCAGTGGGGTACGGCACCTCTGCAGCCGCCTCTGTCAGGGATATGGATTGGGCCATGTGCCGCTTCGCCTGTGGCTCTGCTCAAAATCAGCACTTTATTGCGACTTTTAATGGCTACAGTTTAACAGGGGAATAATTTGTTTACTACTTGAATATAAATCTGGCTTAAAAGGTATTGTCCTTGTAAGAATGTTTGGCCCCGTTTGTGTGACCCATCTTTCACTGCCGCATGGGGCGATCTGTGAGGAGCAGTGGGTGACCGCTAGGCCCGTCATATACTTCTACAGAGTTATACTGCGATACACAATAATATTGAAAGTACTTTAAATCATTGACACAAGAACGATAAAGCAAGATAATCCAAAAGTTCACCACAATTTACACAAAAGAAACACGTTTTTCTGACTTTAAACGTTCTTTCAACAAAATAAGTTATTTCTTGTGTAACTGTGTTTGTCAAATTATTCTGTGTACCATATTTTTCAGACTATAAGGCGCACCAGATAAGTAAGTAAGTCTGTCTTTATTTATACAGTACTTTTCACAGACATTTTTGTCACAAAGATGCTTTACAGAGCATTATTCATTCACTCTATACCTGGTGATGGTAAGCTGCCCTCCGACCATCGCCATCACACTCACACACACCACTTTCATACTAGGCAATGTGGGTGAAGTGTCTTGCCTAAGGACACAACAACAGTTATTCCCACTGGCGCCCCCCTGTGGCACGTGATTTTCCCAGTGGTCTCCCATTCAAACCAGGCCCGGCCCTGCTTAGCTTCTGAAATCTGACGGGATCAAGCAATATCAGTAATGTTGTATTTTCTCGTCTATTTTCAAACATAAAGTGCACGAGATTATAAGGCGCATTAAGCGAAACAAATGGACGAAATTTGAGACTGATCCCTTAGCCCAAGCGTCCACGATCCATCGGCGGATCGTGATGTAATTTGCCCAGCGATACTTCCCTGTCTTGGTGAATGTGAATGTGGGTGGATCATTTAAGTTTGTTTTTTAATTTTCTACAAGAAGGACTCAAATATACACCGAGTAATAATGTGTTTAATGCAGCTTTGCGCACCTTTGTTTACATTTTACAGAAATGAAACTTAAAACCACATGGTTCATTTACATAAACTATAAGCGCTGAAAAAACAGCTCACTACTTACTCCTAAAGGCTCCTGACTACGATAGCCGTAATGCTCCAACAATACATCAAGTGGTGCGTCTTCGTAGTTTACCAAAGTCGTACTAAAACATTTTGACAGATTTTTGAGCACTGTGTACCACATAAAATCAATTCAAGGTCAGTAAACACAACCAGAATTAATACGTAAGGCACACTGTTGATTTTTGAGAAAAATAAAGGATTTTAAGTGCACCTTATAGTCAGAAAAATATGGTACATTCGAAATCATACAGCAATGGAGGCGAAGAGAAAAGAAAACAATAAAACTATAGTACAAAAACATAACTATTTCTGAGAAGCGAGGATCGTCAGAGTTTTAAAACATAAAGAAGGGACTGTGAAAAGACGATGTGCAATCCGTCAGCCATTTCAGTACAAAAGAGCAGTGCGATGCCATGATTATCAACCAGAAAGTATGTTTTATTTTTGTTTTATTTAACATAAACAAATATACAGATACTATAGCAGGGGATAACCAGGAGTGTCAAATTATACAAATAAAGCATACGACATATAAGGCAAGAATATACAAAAGAGAAAAAAGGAGGTACAAAAACAAAAAAATGGCAAAGTAGGTGGAGAAAAAGGTTTGTAAAATCTCCCAAATGTCTTAACTGTGCAAGGAGTAAGTAACCTGTGGCACTTTAATCAACCACTGAAAAGGAAAATCTATTAAAAAAGGCAAACCAAAACCAAATTTCACTCAAAAAAAACACACACAAAAAATGCCCTAAACCTACTGTAGATCACTATATAAACAAGCTGCACTATTACAACACAACGTTTGCTTTAGTCATATCCTTTTAGCCCAAACGTTCTTCTTCTGTTAGCCATTGGTTTAATACCAGCTCAGAAAACTGCCTTCAGTGAAAGAATCTGGGGCTTGTGGAGGCTCAGAGTTAAATAACAGCCTATGAGAAGTTTAATCTTTGTGTCAGGGAGAGCCAGATGGTAGAACGCTCATTGCTAGTCCCTTCATAAACTCTTCAACTCTTTCGCCTTGCAAACTTTTCCTTTTTTTTTTTTTTTCTCAAAACTCAACTCTCTTCTCTCCCCTCGTTTCTCCAAACATGTCTTCAAGTTCAGTTCGGCTTTAAAAATGGCAGAACTGAAATCACACAGCAATGGAGGCGCGATGTGATGTGAAGAAAACAAAACCGAAAAAAAAAAAAAGTTGTGTACAAAAACATCACTATTTCTGCAAAGAGACTATGGTGAGACTTTTAAAACGTTAAGACGCTATCTGACCTTTGCGTGACTGGGAGACGACAATGCGTAATCCGTCAGCCATTTGAGCACAAAAGAGCCGTGGAAATACCAATCTGGAGCAACTTATTCATAGCACAAATACATTCACATCCAGCCAGAAAAGGTATAGAAGCTCAAATGGAAAGTGGAAGAAAGTGGATTTGAGGAGAAAAATAGTGACACAAACCAGGGCTGGGAATCACAGAGTCCCTCATAATTCCATATGAAACCCAATACATGGCTCACAAAACAATATTATTACAATACGGCAATAAATTCCTACGGAAGCCGAGAGGGGTCACAACAAACACAAATGCCGCAACAAATACAAATGCAACAACACAACAAAAAGCCACAACACACCAAAAAAAGCCACAACGGAAATGACCACGGGACTCGTATTTTAAAGCAAACGCCGTGACAAATACAAACGCCACAACACAAATGCAAATGCCACAACACATTAAAAAGCCACAACGGAAGACAGACCGATCAAGTAAGTGAAGAAGAAGAACTACAACGTGAAAAGTAAAAGAACAGAGAAGTTGAAAACGTAAGTAATAGTAATTTATTGTTTTATCTTTATTCGTTTCACGTTGTAGTTCTTCTTCACTTGCCGCTTGATTGGTCTGTCAGAACATAGAGTCCCGCGGTCACTTCCGTTGTGGCTTTTTAATGTGTTATCGCTTTTTAATGTGTTGTGGCATTTGCGTTTGTGTTGTGGCGTTTGTATTTGTTGCGGCATTTGCATTAAAATAGAGTCCCGCGGTCATTTTAGTTGTGGCTTTTTTTGGTTTGTTGTGGCTTTTTGTTGTGCTGTCGCATTTGTATTTGTTGAGGCGTTTGCGTTTGTTGTGACCCCTCTCGGCTTCCGTACATTCCAGTTAATATGAAATGCATCTACAAACCTTTGGGGGCAGGAGTGCTACTTGGATATACAAAAATTGTGCACAATTGTCCTATTGGTGCTCTTCAGTGTAGGGACCAGTCTCAAATACAAAGTAGGAAAAAAAACTGAGGTACTCTAAAAGTACAAAATAATTAAAAGCCTTTAATACCACATGGCAGATAAAGTTATAATACAAAAATAAATGAAATGCATCTATTTTAATGAACAAAACAGTGAATATGTCAAGTGTATTCCAGTGTTTCTTTCCAGTAAATAGGCAACAAAATTGTAGTGCAGTCACAGAAATATATGTATATATAGAGAGAGTATGCCAAAAAATCCTCTTGGCGATATACTGAATATTGATACAGCACCCTATAATAATAATAATGTATCACCAAATTTAGAGTCACAATATGTACCGTATTTTTCAGACTATAAGGCACACTTAAAACTCTTTAATTTTCTCAATAATTGACAGTGCATCTTGTAATCCGGTGTGCCTTATGTATCCGGTTGTGCTTACTGACCTCGAACCAATTTTATGTGGTACACGGCGCTCCAAAATCTGTCAAAATGTTTTAGTACGACTTTGGTAAACTATGAAGCCGCACAGCTTGATGGATTGTCAGAGCATTACGGCTACTGTAGTCAGGAACCTCATGGAGCCATGTCCTTTAGTCCAATAGAAGCTGGTCGCATCAGCGCACAAGGAGTGAGCTGTTTTTTCAGAACTTATAGTTTATGGAAATTAACCATGTGGGTTTAAATTTCCTTTCTGTAAAATGTAAACAAATGTGCGCAAAGCTGCATTAAACTCATTATTACTCAATGTATATTTGAGTCCTCTTTATAGGAAATAAAAATAAACTTAAATTATCCACCCACATTCACATTCATAATCCGAATTACACCACGATCTGCCAATGGATCGATGCCTGGGCTAAGGGATCAGTCTCAAGTGTCGTCCATTTTTTTCTCTTAATGCACTTTAAAATCCGGTGCACCTTATGTACGAAAATAGACAAGAGAATTTAACATTACTGATATCGTGCCTTATAATCCGGTGTGCCTTTATAATCCGAAAAATACAGTAGGTATTTTTGAACACCCACCAACACAAACATGATTTTTTGATTTCCTTAAGTGCCAATTTTTCATTTTTGGTTGCTGTGTAAAAATGTCCCTCCTAGTTTCTAATTAAACGGCCCCAGCTTTAAAAAAACAACAACACCTTAATTAGTCTCAAAGGATAAACAAACATCTTAAAAAAGGCACTGTACCTGAGTTTTACTGTGTTAAAACATGAAAAACAAAACTAGTTCAGGCATGGGGCAAGATCTCGTGCCACAAGATCGTGCTAGACAAAATTGCCACAAGACTATACATACAAGCTGAAAATGATCTTATGTTTTTATGCTTGAAATGGATTTAAAAAATGGAGTTAAGTAGTGGTGAGTTACATTTTTTGAGAAACTGTAGTCCCAAAAACCACTGCTTAATAACAAAAATTTTTTTTTACAAAGAATGTCAAATTCATGTCTTGTCTCATTCTCGTAGTTCCAATCTTGAATCTCGCCTTGTATTATGAAAATTGTATCTCGTCCCATCCCTACGAGTTCATATTTAACAATTTGCAGTGGTCCAAAGTTATTCCTCACTTAATTATTCACTGTAATGAGTTTATAAGCGCTTTTCACAACTTTGAATCATAATATGGCTAAAATCAACTAGCATGCTAACTGCGCACCTCCCGATTCTTAGACAATGCAGGCAGAACACAGCAAGACAAGCAATTTTACTCAAATACTGGTATTGTAGCCCCGTAAAGGTGCACTATGTAACCTTTCTCATTCTTATTTTATTTATTTGTAAAGGGACAGTACATATTAATGAACATTAAAAATGTAAATATGTAAAGATTATAGCCAACGTGGCTAATTTCCATCTTCAGTCCCTCGGCAGGTTGATGTAAAATCATCTACAGGACAAAGGAAAAGTACAGCAACAATCGCACAAAAGTACACAACACCAGCACACTCACTATACACACAATTCATTTCAAACAGTTCATTTGAAGTTCAAAGTCAAGAGTTTCAGAGTTAAACCAAGAGTTAAACCAACAACCCCTCAAAATAAAATAAAATGTAAATTGGTGAATGGTCTGACAAACGGCGACAGTAGCTCAGTTTGTAGAGCATTTTTCCACTGATCCAAAGGTTGGCGGTTCGAGTCCCGCTCTTGACATAAACATCATTGGTTGAGCAGTCAAATCCACTAACACACAGGGTGGTGGTGTGGTTCCAGCTCCCACAGATGAATGATGTTTTTAAGGTTAGATTCCTTGGGCAAGACACTTAACCCACCTCGCCTCCCAGTGTCTGCGTACACTGATGTATGAATGTGTGTGTGAGTGGGTCAGTGTTTTTTTGTTGTAAAGCGCTTTGAGTGCCTTGAACCTCCGTGGAGACATCATTGCTCTGCCAGAAATGTTCCACTGTGTGACTTTAAACAGCTCCAGGTGGTTTTACAGCTCAAAAATCCCTAGAAAAAAGTCATTCTGACTGTGAGTGTGGCTGCCTCTCCACAGACCTGACCTGTAACTTGGTCTGGTTTGGTCTCCATGAAGATAGAAAGGTTTAATGCCATACTGCGAGACATTCCAGACAAAGCAATAACATCTCCAGGGAGAAAAGCCTTTGAAAAGTCACACAATGCAGCTTTAAAGTTTATGAAAAATGTAGTTGTTATGAAGTGTTACATGGCCATAGCGTACAAATATTAAAAGGGAAAAACACACATAATGCAGACTGCCATTTAAATCACAGCATTAACTCGCTAATGAGTTGTGATTACTGTGACCTTTTTGCCACTTTTCAAAAATTCAAAAAGTTTTAGAAAATGCATCAGGGAGGTGGATGGAGCTTTATGCCTATTAGTTTCCTCAATACGTTGTGTTTTAATGCGCTGTCCATTTAAAGTTACGTAAGGCTGTTTTTAAATGTATGCACAAAGCTAATGCAGATTTCATTTACTCAGAAAAACAGACAGAAAAAAATGAACTGAATAAATGTTTTATGATGCCTTCAATACGACAAATTCATAAAGAGGTGAATTCTGTGGGGTCTGTTTTTAATGGAGAAATATTAACATGAAATATAATGAGTCTTTTGAGGGGTTTGCGTATTCTTTTCCATCAACCTCCAGCTAATACAGATCATACATTTCGAACAATTAAAAAAGCTGCGGTGGGTTTAATAACTTCTGATTAGGGACGGCAGAATATGAAGTTCCAGTGCTGCAATTATCGTGAGAAGAAATAAAACGATTTTCACGATTATTCACAGTCCGTGTATCATTCGTTCATTCGTTTTTCAATATAAAACCAAAAATAAGAAAATGAAAAAACAACTGTTTTCTTCATTATTTGTCTCCAAAACCAAAATGAAAAAACGGATAATGATTCGTTTTTTCATTTTTCAATTTTGTGTTTAAATGAAGAATGGAAAAAAACGGATAACGGCCGTTTACGTGATTTCCGTGACTGTGATGCCGGACTGAACCAGGACTGATCCAGGTCAGAGACTAGACCAGGACAGACCGGGACAGACCGGGACCAGACCGAGATCAGGTCGGGACTGAGACCGGTACTGAGACCGAGATCAGGTCGGGACCAGGCCGGGACCAGACCAGGACTGAGACCGAGATCAGGCCGGGACCAGATCGAGACCAGAGTGGGACCAGATCGGAGGCTCAGAGCCCACGGCAGGGCTGGAGCTCGAAGCTGAGGCTCAGACCCCGCGGAGGCTCGGAGTCAAAGCTCAGAGGCCGCCCTGGTCCCACTCTGGTCCCGGACCTGGATCAGTCCTGGTTCAGTCCGTACGCGGTGCAAAAGTCCGGCATCGCAGTCATGGAAGTCACGTAAACGGGAAACGGCCGTTATCTGTTTTTTCCTTCTTCATTTAAACACAAAATCGAAAACTGAAAAAAACAAATCGTTATCCGTTTTTTCATTTTGGTTTTGGAGACAAATAATGAAGAAAATAGTTGTTATTTCGTTTTCTTATTTTTGGTTTTATATTGAAAAACGAATGAACGAATGATACATGGATTATTCACAGGTTATTGGGACCATGACCAAACAACCATGTTATTATTCTTCAAATATGCGACCAGTTTCACGAAATAAATGTCTCTGAATGGTGAAGTCAAATCAGAATGACATAAGCAGCCACATAAATGTTCTTTTTGTATGTTTTTGGACAATATTGAATTCAAAAAGGCAAACTATATATGCTGTTTCCTTGGATTAAAAGCACAATACACAAATTCACAAACTTTTTTCACAATATAAAACGCTGCCACACACTACAGGATTTTTCGGGCTTAAACGATTTTTAAACGTGCGACAAAAAGTGCACACCACAGACACGAGGAGAATCTTATGAGAATTAAACTCTCCGATCATAAAGACTGCAGTGGGATATGTCTACGGTAGCCTGATTAATCAGCCGGTTTCACTTGGTTGAAACCGTCTGACCTCACAGTGTTAGAATTCGTTTGCTCGACAGTAGGCGGGTACTTTTTTCATTTAACCAATCACTGCTATTTGGTGGTGACGTATGTAATGTACCGCTAACGGCATTATTTGTGAGGGTTTCATCCTACCCCTCCTTTCCCTGATCCTTCTCTCCTTACCCTATTTGGTGTTTCAACCTGCTGAGCTCCACTCCTGATACATCAACTAATCATCGCCTGCCATAAAAGACCTGCTGACCTTCTCTTCAGTGCCAGATCGTTCTGTCATTCTAGTGGTGAACAACTTAGGCTGTATGTTTGTATGTTTTTCGAGATTTCCGAGAACTTTTTTGATAGTTACCAGTTTCTTTTTGTCCTATCCCAGCACTTCCATTTGGAGCCAGTCTCATCTCATCGCCACCTGTTTCCGTAAGCCTCTGGTCAGCCTCCATCTCCTTGTACCTCTCATTTGCAGCCAACCTGGACCCGTCCTGCCTCCCCTGGAATCTATCCCCCCTCAAAGACTTTTTTTGTTGAATAAATATCTAATTTTTTTTCTCTGCATATTTGGGTCCGACCAGTAATTCACAACATTATTAAGCTTTATTAAGTTTTAAACTTTTCTCAAATCCTATAGGAAGAAGGGCAATAACGTCTTTCCCCTTGATAAAATTCACAAAACTTTCTCTTTGTTCCAGCTTTAAATCCTCGATCTCGGGAATCGTTGCAAACACAGAATTTATGGCTCTTCGCTGATTGGCTGGTGCCCAAACTTGAACTTCCGGGGTTTTTGCAAACAGTCTAGTGTATTTCAATTCCTGACCTAGTCGCTGGAGAGAGAATGAGAATTGAGTGGAGGCACTAGGTGGTGCAAGACTGGCTATATCTGCAGACCACAGGATATAAAGTTGTGAGGGAAATCGCATCTGCTGTTTCCTATCTACAGTAAAACCACTCGCTTTGAGATGCTGTTCAAAAACTCCACTTCTAGTTTAGATACAAGTCAAAACTGAGTTATTATTTGTGAAACATGGTGCAATACTTCAGATACGTGATTTTTAAAGCATAAAAGTTTGCCGATAAAGTCCACAGGAAGTCGAGTCATTATCACAAATCTGCAGCTTCACTTCAATCCGTGCGCAGTGTGGATGTAAACAGACACACGTGAAGAACTACTCTTGCCTTTTTACTTTCAAGAGTATTTTTTTGGTATATTTTACTGAATTCTGAATGTGGGTTGATAATTTAAGTTTGTTTTTTTATTTCCTACAAGGAGGACTCAAATATACATCGAGTAATGTGTTTAATTCAGCTTTGCTCACATTTGTTTATGTTTTATAGAAATGAAACTTAAAACCACATGGCTCATTTGCATAAACTATAAATGCTGAAAAAGACAGTTCGCTCTTTGTGCTGCTGATGTGGTTCAGCTTCTGTTGGACTAAAAGAAACAACTCAGTGGAATATGTGTTCTTTCTGTGACGACGGCGGCAGTGTACGTTGAGTTGACGCAACACTATGCTTCGCCCTTTACACCGCGAGGCTCCTGAGCGCCTCCATCAAGCGGTGTAGCTTCGTAGTTTACCAAGATCGTACTAAAACATTTTGAGCACTGTGTACCACATAAAATCGGTTCAAGGTCAGTAAACACAACCAGAAATAGTACATAAGGCGCACTGTCATTTTAAAAAAATTTTTTTTTGAGGAGAAAAAAAAAAAAATTACGTGTGCGCCTTTATAGTCCGAAAAATACAGTACACATTTTAAAGTCTATATCTAGATTTTATGCTCTCCCCGTCATATTTTGAACCAGATTTGTGATTGAACAGCCCCGGGCCTGCTTTAGCATACATTTCCACTTCAATTCCACGCACATTAGCTCAGAATAATGTTTGACAATTTAACCACGCAGTATTTCCATGGCCTTGTACACATTTTTAAGAGGCAAATGGAGTTTAAATTGGGACTACTTGTGTGCTAGCCTTGGTGCTGCTGCCCGGAGAGTGGAAAAACGCCTGGAAAAAGCATATTTAAAGGGATAGTGTTTGGCTTCACACTATAATATGCACATAAGCCAAGCGCACACTCCATTTTCTATTTCTAAGAGAAGTTTGAAAGAAAAGTTACGTTGGCTTAGAAGTTTTGAGTTTGAATATAAGGGATTGTATAGACGGAATAAAATCGAGCTATCTCGCACATGCAAAAGAGGTTACAAAGATGTTATGAACTGATTTGAAAAGTAGCGTCGTCAAAGTTGTCAAGGCCCATTATAGAAACACAGTTTTTATATTAAAGTCCTACATTGCACAAAACAGACTCTTGTGAGCATTAAATCACGTTATAATGCTGTTTCCTTATCAAAAACATACTTGCAATTGTTTTTTGTTTCATTAACACATGTTTGAGTAATCCGTTATTATTAGTCTGTCTACATCTCCAAAGCTCAAAATGCTCTGTTCCACCTTGTGATGTCATGAGGTTTTCAAGTTAACAGCTACATTTGACCTTTTAGTTCAACAAAGATCAGTAATTTCACAGCTGAAACTATCTGGCTACATTCAGACAGCAGGGTTTAATGCTCAATTCCAATTTTTTTATTTTAATTTTTTTTGTGTGTGAAATCCGATGTTTTTGCGAGGTCGTTCACATTTCCAATTAAATGCGACTTGTATGTGATCTCCAGTGTGAACAGTAAACGGCCCGAAAGTGTCTCGCATGCGCAATGGAGGACACGATGACGTCAACCGCAGTGAGCGTGCTCAGTGTTTACGGAAGTTGTCCAAACATGGACGCGAGCATTGAGCACCTGGCGATTTTAAAGTTCCACTCGTACCGGAGCCAGAACATGAACAACTTACTTGTTTTAAGGAGGAGATTGAGAAAGAGAAGGACGAGGTTTTTGGCCGTGGCGCTTTGTTGGACAGAGGCATCAACATCTGTTGAAAGGAACATGTGAATGGGCAGACGTGAGTGGCGTTGTGCTTCCCTTCAGTGACCCGGAGTTCATTGACAATTTTCGCCTACTTCAGCACAGAATAGTGAGGTTTGTGGCTTGTTGATAACGTGTAGGTCGGATGAATGCGGTTTGGCCGTTCAGACTGAAGTCGCATGTCAAAAGATTAGATATGTATCGGTTTCAGGACCACATATCCAAGTGGCCTGGGTCACATTTTAAAAAATCTGATCTGTGTCGTTCAGACTGTCCAATAAAAGATCAGATACAGGTCACATAGAAGCCAAAAAATCAGATTTGGGTCACTTCAGGCTGCAGTCTGAATGTAGCCTATTCTAATGAAGGTATAAGGAGTTTGGAAACACGATGTAGCGCTTCCTGGTTTACCTCATGACATCACAAGGTGGAACAGAGTGTTTTCTGTTTGAGAGAAGAACTTTAGAGAAGCCTAAATGTGCAGGCTTTGTGTGTTAAACATGTGAATGAAGCGAAACACAACTTTAACATTATAACATGGATCAGAAAATGGAGTAACAGTGTTTCCTGCAGCGCTTTATAGTTAGGGCAGCCGCCTTAATGACAATTGCCCCCCGCCTTGTCTACATCCCTCTGAACCAGATGAATCCTCACAAATCTACGATCGTCGTGCCCCGATCCTCACTTTCACCAGCAGGATATCTCCAAGTGTAATATGAGCCCTTTTAAAAGTCATGGCTTCTATAGGCTCATGCTGTCTGGACAAATACACATATTTTCACCCTACACGTATATACGTATGTACATATACTTACTATTCCCATATATTTTAATAGATTCAATAAAAAAAAATTGGGAAAATACCTTTTTTGTAACCAAAATGCAGCTTTTGTTACAAATTATGTACATACTTTAACTTTAAATACCAATGAGGTAACATTTTTGGCCCCAAATAAAAGCAAGTGTTTCATTATGTGTGTTTATGGAGTTTATAGGAAATCTCATCTCTCACCTCAAATATTCTACAGTATGGCATTAGCCTTACTGCATTTCCATGGAGAATGTTCCAAAATATGGCTTCAACTCCTTATGTGCCGTGTCCACCACCAGAAATGTGAAAAGCAGTGAGACTTTAATTCATTTTTGTTTGATTTTCCTTCAAATATTGTCTCTCAAATACACGTAGTGTTGGATGTTCAAAATCTTGTGTAATTACTGTATTTTTTTAGATTATAAGGTGCCACTTAAAATTCTTTAATTCTCAAAAAAAAAAATCGACAGTGTGCCTTATAATCCGGTGCGCCTTTATGTATTAATTCTGGTTGTGTTTGCTGACCTCAAACTGATTTTATGTGGTACACAGCACTCAAGAATCTGTCAATGTTTCAGTACGACTTTGGTAAACTTTTGGTAAACTACAAAGCCTTACATTACAGCTACTGTAGTCAGGAAGAATAGTCTTGTGGAGTAAAGCCCAATTTACGGTCCTTAGTCTGACAAAGCTGACTGCATCAGTGCACAAGGAGCAAGCTTTTTTTTTTTTTTTCCCAGAGTTTATAGTTTATGCAAATTAGCCATGTGGTTTTAAATTTAGTTTCTGTAAAACGTAAACAAATTTGCGCAAAGCTGCATTAAACACATTATTACTCAATGTATATTTCAGTCCTCATTGTAGGAAACAAAAAAAAAAAAGAAGCAAACAAAATGATCCACCCACATTCACATTCATGATCCACATTCACCAAGACAGGGAGGCAACACTGGGTGGATTACGACACGATCTGCCAATGGATCGTGGACGCCTGGGCTAAAGGATCAGTCTCAAGTGTCGCCAGTTTGTTTCGCTTAATGTGCCTTATAATCCAGTGCACCTTATGTATGAAAATAGACGAGAGAATTAAATCCATTAGTGATATTGCGCCTTATAGTCTGAAAAATACGGTTCTGCAAAAATTAACTAAAATAATTTATTACTGGGCAAAATCAACCCTCTACCATACAATAGTCATATACCGGCACGCTTTCCCAGGGTCTCATTAACTTTAGCCTTCTCCCCAGCGCCTGGACATACCTGCTGTAGCTCGCTCATGCCTTATTCAGCAGCTCTCTTGGTCTCCACAGGCCACCGTAGATTAGCCAGCCACACTACCACAGGGGTCAGGGGTCACGGGTCATTCCTATCCCAGCGGTGAGGGTACATGCTAATGCTCCACTGGTGAGCTGTGGCTACGGCTCGGTGACACAAGGGAGATGGGGTCTATGAATATTGAACTGTTTGACGAAAGACCGACCAGCAGAAAATTTCACTTTGTGTTATTTTTACAGTACGACAAATATATTCTGCTATAAGATTGTAAAGAGAGATTTTGACAACTTATTTTCACAATATCAAAACATAATATTGCCAGATTCATCAATAATAAATGGTCAAACTACATTTCCGTGCCAATGATCTTTTAAAGGTCCTATATTACAGTGTGTCCCAAACTTTTTTTTTTTTTTCTGGGAACCCATTTTTTAAAAGTCACAAACCTTCACGACCCAAGTCCATAGACATTATTCATAAATCACAAAATAAAGTTGGATTTGACCATTATTGAACATTAATGAGGATATTTTGTTGACTGAGTGATCGTGTCTCTCTGAACAATTAGTATTACTCAAGTTTTAAACAATGAAAAACTGTAACAGAACCAGCAATAAGAGGATCCATCAGTCGCCTATTTGGACGTTAAATGTAGCCCGTTTCTTTTTCTTTTCAACATTCAAATTGAACTAGCAATATTGGAACAAAATAGTCAATAAAATAATTACAAAAAGATTAGAAGTTATACAAAACATGTCTTAACATTTCAACATTTCTAATGAGATAGATGGCCCTGTCTGCGTTTTTTTGTAGCGCGTTCTAGTCCGGGTGCAGGAGGAGAGCTCAACACGCAGATGAGACACAGAATTCAGTTTGTTTCTGCGCTTTGTCTTCATTTTTGTGAGCAGAAAATCCCAATTCACACATGTATGTAGTAGTGAAAGGAATAAGCATAGAAACACTAACCCTACTGAGGACAGGCTATTCTGACGAAACGCTGATCCAGAATGATGATAATATACTCGCTGACTCACTCGCTCTCTCGTGTGTCAGAACTCTATATTGCAGATCTACATACAGATCGTGACAAGGCGACCCAAAAAATATCTGAGGATCGTGACCCAGTCGTTTGGGAAAAACAATGCTATATTACACAAAATTAACTCTTGTGAGCTTTAAGCCACGTTATATCGCTGTTACTTCCTCGAAAGCATATCTGGAGTTGTTTTGTTTCATTCACACATGTTTGCCTAATCCTTTACTCAAACTCTACATCTCCAAAGCTCAAATGCTCTGTTCCACCTTGTGATGTCATGAAGCAGTAGTTTTCAAGTCAACAGCTGATGACTCAAACATGAATGAATGACTCTTTGTACAACTTCGAGAGGGTAAATGAAAAGGGAAAGCAATTTAAAACTTAGTGAAAAGCTCTCTTAAATGTTAAATGCTTAAATGTGAAAAGCTCTCTTAATGTTTAAAAAAACTACTTCATAGCGCAATGGTTCTAAAAATTTTAACAACAAATACCAAATGTTGCTTTCCAAGAACCACCAGATCTAAACCAGGTCTATAACAGGACTATTCCATGTCTAATCTAGGACTAAACCAGGTCTAAAAGTGGAGTTCTACTTTCCACTGTAGTTCTAAACAAAACATTAGTCAGAGGACAAAAAAGCGGAAAAAATTTACTTGAAATTCGGCAAACCGACAAACCGAAGAGCTCTCCAAGTACCAGTAGTACACGCATCACAGTTTGAGAAACACCAACGTACTGTAGATCTTTTGTTCCATTTAATTACACTGACAAAGGTTTTTGGAATGAAATAATATTCTAAGGTTTTAAAATTATGATTCAATTTCAGGGACTATTTAGAGAACGCAATTGTGAAAGGACTTCACAATTATTTTTATATTTGGGATTTAAGTGCCTCAGAATTCATTAAAAACTCATAGCACCACCGTTCAAAACTCTTTTAAATTGCCTCTTCCATCACTCCAGCTCTTTTGTCCAAGAATATTTTCATGTTTCCTCTTCACTAAGCTAACCCCAGGCAAAATAAATCAGTATTTAGCGTAACACGTGGCTAATATTGAACTTTTTTTATCACCATTCCCTCGGCAACAGCATAGCAACCGGCTCCTGATTGCTTCAAATTGTGTCACATTCTTCCTGAATTACCAATTACACAAAACTGACTCTTGTGAGATTTAAGCCATGAATATAATGCTGTTACCTCCTCAAATAAAAACAGACCTGGAGTTGTGTTTTGTTTCATTCACATATATTTGATTAATACTTCATGATTAGTCTGTCTACATCTCCAAAGCTCAAAATGCTCTGTTCCAACGTGACATCATGAAGCAGTAGTTTTCAAGTTTACAGCTGTCTTTTAACGTTTGTTCAGTAGAAATTGGAGATTCCAGAGCTGAAGTCTTCAAAATGATTCTAGTGAAGGTGTATGGAGTTTAAAAACACAGTGGAGCGCTTCCTGTATTACCACATGACATCACATATAGATTAAACAAAGGTGGAACTTAGGCTACGTTCAGACTGCCGGACTTAAAACTCAATTCGGATTTTTTTTTGTGAAATCTGATTCGTTCACATTTCCAATTAAATGCGACTTGTATGTGATCTCCAGTGCGAACTTTAAATGCCCCAAAAGTGTCCACAGCGTGCTCAGTGTTTACGGAAGTCGCCTAAACGCTGAGCTTGTCTCCCAAAATACAGTCCAGTTCTTCATAAAATGGACAGGTTACGCATTCATGGATACTTCATTTGTTTGAGTCTTTTGCCTCTTTGTATTTGGCTCGCAGGCTCTTTATTTTTCGTTGACATTGGTGCCAGGACCGTCTGTAGCCGCGCTCGGATATTTCTATGGCAATCATTTCAAAAAACGTCCGATTCCGATAAGACCCCTCCAATTTGGCCTGAACACACAGATCCCCACAAATATTAATAAACTAGTTAACCTCGCTTTTCTCCATTGACTAGACTCCGAGTCTGACATGTAGGTGGGAAGAATGCGACCTGACTGTTCAGACTGAAGTCGCATGTCAAAAGATCGGATATGTATCGGTTTTAGGAGCACATATCCAAGGCTACGTTCAGACTGTAGGACTTAATGCTCAATTCAGATTTTTTTTTTTGTGAAATCCGATGTTTTTGCGAGGTTGTTCACATTTCCAATTAAATGCGACTTATATGTGAACTCCAGTGTGTCCCGCGTGCGCATTGAAGGACACGACGACGTCACACACAGCGAGCGTGCTCAGTGTTTACGTAGAGTGACCATATTTCAGTTTACGAAACCAAGGACACCATAACGGGAGCAGGGGGTGGGGCCTCGTCATTGACATTGAACTACTCTCACCTTGCAAAGCTGGACACCGAAACATATATCCCGACTGACATACATATCCCGACCTCATGGAAAGTGAGGAATTTCTTGCACAAGTCATTGTTAAATGCGCAGTTGAGCTTTGGCATGGTGCAGGCTGACCGACTGTTTGTGTGTGCTCCTTCCTTCTGAGTGTACAGAGAGCTACGAGAGCCGCTAATTGAAAGGTAATGAAAGCCTGAACATTTACATCACTTTATTAAAAAAAAAAAAAAAAAAACGGAACGAGAAAAACAGACATGTCCAGGGGAAAAAGGGACGTTTGGTCACCCTAGTTTACGAAAGTTACCTAAACATGGACACTAGAATTGAGCACCTGGAGATTTTAAAGTTGCTGTCGTACCGGAGCCAGAAAATGTACAGCTTATTTATTTTAAGGGGAGATTGAGAAGGACGAGGTTTTTGGCCATGGTGTTTTGTGGGGCAGTGGCAGCAAAGTCCATAGAAAGGAACGTGTAGGAGTGCTGGGATTGTTATGTGCTTCACTGCTTCATACACAATTTTCATATGGCGTGAAGAACGTTTGTGTACATTTGTGACGTGTAGGTGGGATGAATGTGACCTGGCCGTTCAGACTGAAGTCGCGAGTCAAAAGATTGGATATGTATCGGTTTTAGGAGCACATATCCAAGTGGCCTGGGTCACATTTAAAAAAAATCGGATCTGTGTCGTTCAGACTGTCATTAAAAGATCAGATACAGGTCGCATAGGGGTGAAAAAAATCAGATTTGAGTCACTTCAGGCTGCAGTCTGAACGTAGCGTAAATGTTTAAGAAGAAGTTTGAGAAGAACTCAGCCTAAATATGCAAGATTTGTATGTTCAACATGTGTGAATGAAACAAAACACAACAAAAACACACACAGAAAAAGTTATTCCTTCATACCATCTGGGAAATCTCCTCAAATATTCCGCAGTATGGTATTAACCTTTTTTCCATGGATAATATTCCAAAGTATGGCTTCAACTCCTTATCAGCTTGGATTACAGCCACTGTGTCCACCGGCAGAAATGTTACTCATGGGACTTTAATTAAGTAAGTACACATAATTTCTTTAAGGGTCTCAAAATTCATTAAAAACTCATAACGCCACCTTTTAAATTGCCTCTTCCATCACTCCAGCTCTTTTGTCCAAGAATAATTTTATGTTTCCTCTTCACTAAGCTAACACCAGGCGAAATAAATCAGTATTTGGCGTAGCACGTGGCTAATATCGACCTCTTTATCACGGCTTCCTTGGCAACACCGGCTCCTGATTGCTTCAAATTGTGTCACGTTCTTCCTCAATGACCAATTCCCAACTTCTTCCTCATCGATTCTCTTGCTTTCTCATCCTCTGATTGCGACGCATTTAACGTAATTTATTAACTTTGAGTGCTGTTGGAGAAATGCCAGCTTCACGTCGGCCATTTTTACTTTTATTATCATTACTTTTTTTTTTTTTTTCATTTGCAAACACCACGTGAACATATACGAATAGTGCAAAGATATACATTACATTAAAGGGCCAATAGTACGACATTTTCGGCTGTTTCCTCGTCCAAAACAGACCTGGAGTTGTGTTTTGTTTCATTCACACATTCACACTTTAACATGAGGGCTCAACCGATATATCTGTTGGCCGATATCTGCCTAAATCTTGCCGATATGGACCGATAGTCCACGTGGGCATGTTATACTTCATTATAAATCTTACATCCTCTATATTACAGTGGTCCCTCGTTTATCGTGGGGGTTACGTTCTAAAAATAACCTGTGGTAGGTGAAATCCGTGAAATAGTCAACTTTATATTTTACAATTATTATATCTGTTTTAAGGCTGTAAAACCCCTCAGACACACTTTATACATTTCTCTCAGACTCAGAACTTACAGCTGCTGTCGTTCTTATGTTATTTTCCTCCCACGATTCATTAATTCTGTAATGGAGCCCTACAGCGCAGAGTCCTGCACGGGACCATTTTTGGAGACTCGCACCGTACAGCCCTCCCGCACCCGCCTGTTAACCCGAGATTATATCAAACTGTTGTGCTGCATACGCCACGGACTGAACCAAGACTAAACCAGAACTAACCCAGGACTAACCTAGGACTGATTCCAGGACTGAACTAGGACTAAACCAGGACTAAACCATAACTGAAACAGGCCTCACTGTTGGGACGGGCATCTTCCTCTGCCTTTTGGATGCGACCGCAGGAGCCTTTGTTGGTGCAGAACGTTTCGTCAACATTGTGGATTTTGTGGATATAGCGAGGGGCGAGTATACAACAATTTACAGATGGATAAACACCCTAATATGTGGTACCAGATTAATATTTATTACACCGTATTGCCCTTGAACGCATCCCTAGAGTCACGTCACTCATGTCTTCTTGTTTACGACACATAAGTAGCCTGTTTTCTCTTACACTGGCATCGTGTAAAGTGATTATAGCTGCTGTACACGTTACTGGACACGCATTGATATTTAGATGAGCTGTGAGTAGAGGTGTGAATGGTCTGCATTGACATATAATTAACTATCACAGCACGCACACATATACCGCTAAACTAACGTTACTATTTTAAAGCACTGAAAGTTATCCTTCAGAACATTATCATCATCACTCTCCTCCTGACTCTTTTTTTCAAAACCAGCAGGAGATGCAGATGTACTTGCCCTGCTTCTATTCAATGTGCATCCCCAGAGCCAAAGCTCAACAACGACCAATGCAAAGACCAAACACTGACAGCGTGCCAGTATGTTATATTGGATCTGGTGTGCATTGTTTATGTGAGTATAATGAGTATATAATTGTTTTTATAATGAGAACATACATGCACCTGCACTCCACTTATGTGCACACCTTAAGTAAGTAAGTAAGTAAGTAAGTAAGTAAGTCTTTATTTATATAGCGCTTTCACAGACATTTTCTGTCCCCAAAGACGCTTTACACAGCATTATTCAGCACTATTCATTCAGCATTCATTCATACAGCATTATTCATTCACTCTAAACCCTGATGATGGTAAGCTACTATTGTAGCCACAGCTGCCCTGGGGCTCACTGACAGAGGCGCGGCTGCCATGCCACTCGGCGCCATCGGTCCCTCCGACCACCACCAGCACTCACACACACACCACTTTCATACTAGGCAGTGTGGGTGAAGTGTCTTGCCTAAGGACACAATGATTGAATTGATTGTATTTAACTGACCATGACTATCAACTGTTTATGGAGACCTGTGTAGCATGTTTTGTTGTTTTGTTAACAGAAATTACATGTAACAAGTAAATGCATTTTTTTACATAACAGCAGAGAAACTTACTTTTGATTTCAGTGGGAACAGTGTTGTTGGTGTCTCTTTTTAGCCAGCGCATCAAAGTTTGGAGTTAGTTTTGTTAGTTTTGTCAGGATGCGTTCATGTGGTGTCAGAATGATCGTAAAAATGACTTTTCCACTGAGAAAAGTCACATGAACGCCCCCTCATGTCGGAAAAAAAAACTCAGCAAGTCGGATCTTTCGACACCACATGAATGCAACATAATACGCCACACCTAAACAAAGGTTAATGTATCTAGCGCCATCTATTGGGAAATGCCGGAATTGCAGGAAAAATAAAACATTAACAAGGTTAATTATTATAATTTATTCAAGTTCGGCGGGCCGGATTAAAAGGTTTAAAGGGCAGCATACGACCCCCGGGCCACCCCTGGGCTAGAATGTCATGCAAAAATGCAATTAGGCCAAGCTACTGTCTAAATATGACAGTAAAGAGGCAAAATAACAATAAACATAGCCTAAATAAACCCAATTTATAATCCAGAAGAGGCACACCTAAGTTTTAGAATCAGATGAAGGTTTTTTATCATCTGTTATATCAGCTATCGGCAGCTCCAAAGCCCGTTTTTGTTGGTATTATGTCGGCTTTTTAAAAATCCATATCGATTGGGCTCTATTTAACATCCTACATCTTTAAGCTGAGTTCTTCTCTCAAACAGAAAATACTCTGTTCCACCTTGTGATGTCATATGGTAATACAGGAAGTGCTCGACTGTGTTTTTAAACTCCATACACCTTCACTAGGATCATTTGGATGATTCCAGACCTGGAACTGCCATCAGCTCTTGTGCGCTGATGTGGTCAACTTCTGTCAGACTAAAGGACACGACTCAGTGGAATACAGGTTAGTGTGACCATATTTGCGTTTGTCAAAACCAGGACACTGTATGGGGGGTGGAGGTGGGGCTTCAATCATCAACATTCTCACCTGGCAAGACTTTTAAATGTTTTTCGGTGTCCTGATGAGCTTTGAGGTCCCTGGCACCACCACTGGACACCGAAACATATGTGCTGCTTTGTACACTGTGCACATGGCCTCACACTTGTCTCCAACCAGGACGGAAAGTGAGGAATTTCTTGAACAAGTCATCGTTAAATGTTCATTTGCGCTTCGGCATGTTGCAGGCTGACCGACTCCTTCTGAGTGCAGAGAGCTACAAGAGCCGCTCAGTTAAATGGCCCAATGAAAGATCATGAAAACCTGGACATTTGCGTCACTTTATAAAAAAAAAAACAAAAAAAAACGGCCAGGACGTGGAAAATGGACATGTTCGGGGAAAAACGGACGTTTGGTCACCCTACGCTACGCACAGCAACCTACATTCGGTTTGTAGATTAAAAATGAACGTAATCGACAAAATTCTTAATGATCAATTATCGAATAATAGACTAATCATGCCCATCCCTAATCTCAACTGAACGAAAGGTAGCTGTTCACTAATAATGTATGAATGAAACAAACGCAAGGTATGTTTTGAGGAGGTAAAACATTCTTAAAGCTCACACGAGTACATTTTGTGTAATAGAGGCTCTTTAAGGTGAATTTACAGAGAAGCACACAAAAAAATGAGGAGTGGGGGATGAGGGGTGGGAGCTGGGATAGAATTGGTACATTGTCGGAGATGAGTGGGAGGTATTGCGTTTTCGTATGTTCGCGGGAGAGAGAGTGAGTATGTGTAGGTAACAGAGACAGAGAGAATAAGAAAGGTAATTTATATATATATTTTTACAGAGGAAAAAGGGCAGAGGGGAGATGTATGGAGGAGGTGTAGTCGGCATGGTGACAACTACATGTACAGCCATGGTAAATGAGGATACAACAGCACAGGATCTTATTTACTCATTTTTATTCCCAGCAAAAAAAGATCGCCAATGGAACATGGTTTAAAGGTGCTTTGTGTAACTTTTCTGGCAGAGGGTTCGCCAAATGCTTTTCTCCATGGAGATTTTCTTGCTTTGTCTGAAATGTTCCGCAGTATGGTATTAAACCTTTCTAGCTTCATGGAGACCAGACCAAGTTACAGGCCAGTTCTGTGGAGAGGCAACACAACCAGTGCATCATTCATTCATTTGTTTTTCAAAATAAAGCCAAAAATTATAAAATGAAAAAACAACTACTTTCTTCATTATTTGTCTCCAAAACCAAAATGAAAAAAAAAAAATAAATAAGTTTTCGACAATGCAAAAAACGGGTAATGGCCATTTCCCTTTTTCGTGACTGAAACTGCGATGCCGAACTTTAGCGCAGCATACGGACTGAACCAGGACTGAACCAGGACTAAACCAGGACTAAACCTGGACTAAAACTGGACTGATCCCAGGACTGAACCAGAACAGAACCAGGACTGAAGCAGGACTAAAACAGGACGAAAACAGGACTGAAACAGGACTAAACAAGGTCTAAACCAGGACTGAACCAGAACTAAACCAGGACTAAACCAGGACTGATCCCAGGACTGAACTAGGACTAAACCAGGTCTAAACCAGGACTGAACCAGGACTGAACCAGAACTGAAGCAGTGAGACAGGCCCAGAGGTGCACCCACGTAGACTTTTGGGTGACCGCAGAAAAAAGTCCGGCATCGCAGTTTAAGTCACAGAAACGAGAATGAAAAAAAAAGCTGTTTTTTCATTATTTATTTATTTCGTTATATATTTATTTTTGGTTTTATTTTGAAAAACAAAATAACGAAATGATACATGGATTCAACACCACCCACAGTCAGAATGTCTATTTTTCTAGGTATTTTTGAGCAATAAAGCCATCTGTAATTGAATAAATGTAAGGTAGAGCTGTTTAAAGTCACACTGTGGAACATTCCAGGCAGAGCAATGACATATGTATAGAACCAAGCAACCAAAACGTTAAACAACGCACCTTTAAAAGCCAATCTAACATCGCCGTGATTTGTCCACCCTCACATCCAAGTCGGGCGGGTTATCTGTAATGAATCACTGTAATGGCAGCCGACTGGTGAAGGTTTGACTCCGCCCCTTTCTCTTTTCTTCCAAGCAAGATTAGCGAAAAAAAAAAAAAAAAAGGGTTGAAGTCACTTGCGGGGCTAATAAACTGATCTCATTGGAATACATCATGCTTTAAATAAGGCTGGAGACGATCAATAATGCTAATTTGCTTGCGCGGTGCCGCCAGCGAAAGAAAGGGAGGTGCTTTTTTTGCGAATTGTGAATCGATTAGAGGCAAATGACAAGCTGATGGAAAACAGATCCATAGAGATTGGGACATTATAAGATTGGCTTTTGATTGGAGAGGCTTATCTGCTTTGTGAGATACAAGGTGCACTGAAAAGACTAGAATATATAGAATGAAAGCAAAATTATGCAGATATATTGTAGGGATGAAGATCTCGTACCGAAAGATCTCACGAGACCCATTTGAGACCAAGATTGTGCACACGTGAGGAAAATGATCTTGTGAGATTGTTTTCCCTGTAACAATTCACCTTTTATACCCGTAGATAAATGCTTTGTGTTGCATTTTTTGTATGAAAAGAGCTGCATAAATACAGTTTGATTGATTGATAGATGACGCTGGTGTACTTAGAGTTTATTTCATTTGTTTTCTCTTTCTCACAGTTTTAGATTTGGTTTCTCATTATTTATTCATCTTTTATAAGGCTATATATGAGTAATCCTATTTTATTTTGAACAATATTGTGAAGGTTTTAGTTTACTCTAAGTCTAATTTATGGTAAAGACTTTCCTGTTTTCTGGTTTAATTTTACGTTAATGCGAAGTCCGGCATCGCAGTTTAAGTCAAGGAAACAGCCGTTCCATTATTCATTTAAACCCAAAATTGAAAACTGAAAAAACAAATTGTTAAAACAAAGTAAACAAATGATTCTAAGTCTAGTTTAGGGTAAAAAAAAAAAAACAACAAGACTTCCTGTCTTCCGGTTTAATTTTACATTAATGTGACATTGGACCAGATAGCACAAACTGAGAAACAATTGGGAAGTTAATCTTAAAGGTTTTAGTCCTGGTTCAGTCCGTATGTGGCGCAAAAGTTTGGCATCACAGTTTAAGTCACGGAAACAGCCGTTCCATTATTCATTTAAACCCAAAATCAAAAACTTAAAAAAAAAAACAAACTCATTATCTGTTTTGTCATTTTGATTTCGAAGCCAAATTATTCTAAGTCTAGTTTAAGGTAAAAAAAAAAAAAGAAAGAAATGACTTCCTGTCTTCTGGTTGAATTTTACATTAATGCAAAGTCAGACCCGACAGCACTAATTGGGAAACAATTGTGAAGTTCATCTTAAAGTTTTTAATAACCTGGTTTGCTCACTACTCTGTATGCGGCGCAGAAGTTCAGCATCGCAGTTTAAGTCACGGAAACGGGAAAAGGCAGTTATCTGTTATCTGACAAATAATTCTAAGTTTAGTTTAAGGTAAAACAAAACGACTTCCTGTCTTCTGGTTTAATTTTACATTAATGTGAAGTCGGACCCAACAGCACTACTTGAGAAACAACTGTGAAGTTAATGTTAAAGTTTTAGTTCCCTGGTTTGTTCACTTTCAGGCCAAAGTGGTACGTATGTTTTACGTGTTAATGTGGAACTTTGCATGTATATAATATAGAAATATAGTAGAAACTGTATCTTCCAACGCACATATAAACATGTCACTCGTCGTAGGACCGATGTTTTCTTTATTGCCTTGCTTATCCACAACTATGTCTTCTAGAATTAATCGCTTTTTGCGAGCGGATCTTTCTAACGTTCTTGAGGATCTTTTCATGGCCGATTCTTTCGGCTCACAGACTCTTCGACTCGTGCGCCATGTTGATCATAGGAGCCCAATATGGGTTTGTTGAATCGTAAACTAGTGCGGGTTTTCCTGGATAAATTAATGAAATTTTAGTTCAGTAAATGTGCTTCTTTCATTAAATAAGCTATGAAACAATTTAAATAGCAAATACCTTGATGAAACTTCGGGTGTCTTGATGGTACCATAGGAAATTTCTTCACGGTTTATTTTTGCTAGACATAATCCACGTCTTTTTTTTCGATAATTCCCTTGTTTGAGCTTCTGATGAGTAATTTCCAGAGGAACAGTGAAGAAACAAATCGTTTTATCCCGTTCAAAGCGTCTAGAACAGGGGTGTCCAAACTTTTTTCATCAAGGGCCACATATCTAAACACAGATGAAGCAGAGGGCCGATCGTGGGCCGTAGACTGATGCTCAGTACAGTGAATAATTGAAATATGTGCATGTTTAACACGTTAGAATGAGTCATCAGTCTTTATTCATGCAAAGATCCTTAAAACCACACACAAAATATTAAATAATAGCTTTATCAAGTAGATTTTCAAAAAACTTGCGGTAAAAAAAAAAACTTTTTAATTGATACAAGGTAATTTGGGCCAATTCACCTGGAAGCCTGAGGGCCAAGAAAAATTTGTCTGAGGGCCGCATTTGGCCCCCGGGCCATAGTTTGGACATGCCTGGTCTAGAACAACCAAATACACAACAAATCCTGCCGATGCTGCTGAAGTCATTGACATAACGTGCCCGGTGTCATGGCGGCGTAGGGGTCACGTGACGGTGCAAAACCTCTATTGGTGATTTTCAGATTCTACAGTGTGACGATGTGTTACTCTGAGATGTGGGAAAACAGAAGAGACAGTTTTTCCTTTTGATTACATTGCACTTTGCCTTAAAATATCAGAAAGGTAAATTCCCAAATACAGGACCTGATCATTTCGATTCCTGACCAGACCCAAGATCATTCTATATAACAACACAAATCTGCAGATGAACAATATCCATTTTAGCTGCTCCCATCTGTATTAAATAATTCTGGCCTATTGCTGAGTTTCAGATGGCATCACAGCAGTCTAAAGGCCAATATTAATTAATCCAAACGGGGGGCAGCTAAAATTAATACAGTTAAAAAGCTAAATTATGTTGTAATATAGTGAGTTCTTGGTCTCTTATATAATCAGGGTTCAACATTTGTTAATTTAGTTTTTGGGTCTTTCGTGGCAAAGTATGACATTGGGGGAGTTATTGATTATATTGAATGTTGAACCTGGTGTTGAACTCACTGTATTACAACATAATTTTGCATTTTAACAATATTGATTTTAGCTGCCTCCCGTCTGTTTTCATTAATATTGGATTATAGAATGCTGTGTTGTCCTCTGAAACACAGCAGCTGAAGATGTCACGACAAGATAAATCAGGTAATGTTTGAATCCGTGTACGAATATTTGTTCATTCGTTTTTCAAAATAAAACCAAAAATAAGAAAATGAAAAAAGCAGCTATTCTGTTCATTACTCTTGCGCCGCATACGGACTGAACCAGGACTAAACCAGGTCTAAACCACTAGTAAAACGGTCTCATTCCTGGTCTGGTCCTGGTCTCAGCGCTGTTCTGGTACCGGTCTCAGTCTTGGTCTCAGTCTTGGTCTCAGTCTTGGTCTCAGTCCCAGTCCTTGTCTCAGTCCCGGTCTGGCCCTGGGCTGGTTCTGGTCTGGTCCCGCTCTCAGTCCCAGTTTGGTCCTGGTCTGGTCCTGGTCTTAGTCCTGGTCTAAGTCCTGATCTGGTCCTGGTCTCAGTCCTGGTCTCACTCCTGGTCTGAGGCCCGGTCTGGTCCTGGTCTCAGTCCTGGTCTCACTCCTGGTCTGAGGCCCGGTCTGGTCCTGGTCTCAGTCCTGGTCTGGTCCTGGTCTGGAGACAAATATTGAAGAAAATTTTTTTTTTTTCTTATTTTTGGTTTTATTTTGAAATATGAATGAACGAATGATACACGGATACACTTGTCTAAGAGGAGATGTGGCATTTGATACTAACACTGCTGATTGGCTGCTTAATTGAATGTTTGAATTCTTGAGCTAGTCCCCCGTTTTGTTTATTTTTATTTATTTATTTATTTATTTTTTGCTTATCCCACAAAAAATACTTACACCACTTTACCGACCACATGCTGTCAAAGCCTAAAAGTCATTGTTGAGCTTGTAAATTGATTTATTTTTGTTACAAATTTTCATGTAACACTGACTAAAAGCATTTAAAGTTCAGATTGTTGATGTTTGTTGAATCTACAACATTATTTTACAACAATATCACAAATTTTTAGGCTGCTTTTAAGTAGGCCTTTTTATATAGCAATAATAGAACTGGGGCAAATTTCACCATAAGCTACTTAATTAATTATAAAGGCACACCCTAAACTGTGTAAATGAAATAATTTTAAAAAGAGAAGGTCAGTACTGGGATGAGATCAGTATCGAATCAGGAATTACCAGAAGCAACAGGTTAAAAAAAAAAATTACACATCTATGAAGCTATTATACTCCAAATTCAATCCAAATACCCCCAAAATTTCACTTAAAGGTGCATTGTGTAACTTTTTGCGGGTTTGTTTCTATGAATATGTCATTACTCTGCCTGGAACGTTCCACAGTATGACAACAAACAGCTCTACCTTACATTTATTCAATTGCAAGTGGTTTTCTAGCTCAAAATAACTAGAAAAACTGGCATTCTGACTGAGTGGGTCGCCTCTCCACAGATCTGACCTGTAACTTGGCCCGGTTTGGTCTCTGTGAAGGTAGAAAGATGAAACATTCCAGACAATGCAATCACATGTCTACTGAGAAAAGGATTTGACGGACTCTCCAGTGGAAAAGTGACACAATGCACCTTTAAATCTGTGTAGAGAGACAAAAAAAGAAAAAAAAAAGCATAGATGGATTGGGACATCGCCATTAGCAACAGGCAAATAGGCAAGTATAGAATTACACATCAATGAGGCTACGTCTCGTTATACTCCATATTCAATCCAAATACCCCCAAAATTTCACTTAAAGGTGCACTGTGTAACTTTTTGCGGGTTTGTTTCTATGAATATGTCTTTGCTCTGCAACAAACAGCTCTACCTTACATTTATTCAATTACAGGTGATTTTATAGCTGAAAATAAATAGAAAAAAACGGCATTCCTACTGTGAGCGGGGTCACCTCTCCACAGATCTGACCTGTAACTTGGTCTGGTGAAACATTCCAGACAAAGCAATCACATGTCTACGGAGATAAGCATCTGACGGACACAATGCACCTTTAAATCTGTATCGAGAGCCAAAAAAGAGCCAAAAAAACAAACAAAAATAAATTCAAAAATGGATTGGGACTTCGCCATTAGTAACAAGAAAATATAGAGAATTACACATCGGTGAAGCTACAGTACGTCTGGTTACACGCCAAATCCAAATTCAAATCAAAATATTCATAAAATTTCACTTAAGGATAAAATATGAGAACAATAATCCAGTGTTATTTTCACCCCCAAATATTGACAGACAGATAGTGATGCCACGGGGAGAGAGAAAAACATGGCTGCAGTTTCAGCTCGGTGCTAATTTGTGGGGGAGAACAAAATGACACCACAGGGGGCACACTCTCTCACACTTCGTACATGCGAGGGCTGCTTGACATGAAACATATTTTTAATTATCAAAGCTCATTAGTGAAAGTGAACGCACGATTACAAAAAAACAGACGGAAAAAATAAAAATAAAGGTTTTTCCATTTTGGCTGTCATTCATGTTCCCCGAGGTCCCAGGTGAAGGAAGACTTTTGATGGATGTAAAGTAGCGCTACAGTTTTAAAATTCATCAAAAACACAATTATAAAAGACTATTCCACTGAAAAGGTACCACATAAGTCAATACTCGGATTTCAAAGTAGCACATTCCAACCAGGTCTTACTGTTTTAAACCATGAAAACAGAATTAGTTAAACTTAAACTACTAAATTGTACAAAATTATTCCTCTTTTTCTTAATATATTTATAGGTTAGCGTCTCAATACTTATTCAAGGTGAGTTTATAAGTGCTTTTCACAACTTTGAGAGGCCAGAGCGGAGTTTAACAGCGACTACAACTAGGGATGTAACAATAAACGAAATATCGTGACGCGCATATCGTCAAAAGTCTCACAAAAATATCAAATTACATGTTCCTTTGCTTAAATGCGTGGTTTTATAGTAGCAGCAGCTTATGCACATCGGGAACTACACATCCCATGATTCATTTCAGTGCAGACAACATGAAGAAATATGGCTTTTACTTGAATTCTTGGGATTATGACGGAAATAATTCACACCAAAATCTTGTCAACTGCCTACTACTTGGTTCATGGACAATACATGCTTTATAAAAACAACACACAGCTGCCTCATTTTTACCATAAGAGCTGCATTTACAATAGAGCTTCACAATGTATCACAAAAATATAGTTATTGTAACAGTGGCTTGATGCAATAATCGATATGGCAACAAAATCAACAGAATGCCATAATGCTGAGTTAAAATGTATAGAATTTTACTTTGTTTGAGAGTAACAACACTACAGGATTTTATGAGATTTGAAATTTCTGATCACAAAGACTGCAGCGGTATATGGCTGTGGACTGTATCGCTGCGAAAGGCGAGTTTCAGCTGACGTCATTGTTATTAAAAGCGCGCGTTGCATGCTGGGAAATATTTTGGTCGGAGGCAAGAAACACGATAGCGATCAAACACAGTGTGTAACCTCTCGTATTTAATAATGGTAAATTCCTGCTGCATTATGGGATGCACAAATAGAAGCACGGAAGAAGGAAAATGTCTTTTTCGTATTCCGAGTGAAAAGAACCGCTAACAAAGAATTAAATGGCTTTCGTAGAAACGTAGAAGATCCTAACAAACCGTGGACTTCAACAAGTTCAACAACGCATCGAGACTCTTGGAGGTTTTCATCTTTTCTGTTGTGAATGGCCCAGGAGTTTCCACCAAGTCATTGTGGATATCGCCCAAGTGAATATTTGTCCAGGTAGTTGGCGATTCTGACCAGAAATTTGGTTTGGTCCACCTTTTGTAGGGGTTGAAAAGGGTGAATTGGCGTCCATCAATGCTTATGACCAATTTCTGGTCAAATCGTCTTCGGTCCTCTGCCGTTAAGAGTGGATAAATAACCAGGATCCCTTTAATTGCTTTCTCGCTCCGTCTGTCATGTCATTAAAATAATTCCCAACATGCAACGCGTGCTTTTGTCAACAATGAAACTCGCCTATGAAGACACCTCGCATCAGCTGTTTCCTGTCGGGAGTATAGCTACTCACTTTGAGACTCTTAAGCGTTCAAAAGATCAGAGCACTGCACTTCTAGTTTAGATACAAGTCAAAACTGTTTGATTATTATTACCGTATTTTTCGGACTATAAGGTACACCGGATTATAAGGCGCAATATCAATAATGTTGAATTCTCTCGTCTATTTTCATACATAAAGTGCACCGGATTATAAGCAAAACAAACGGACGACACTTGAGACTGATCCCTTAGCAGATCATGGCGTAATTCTGCCTGCGTTTCCTCCCTGTCTTGGTGAATGTGTATTATGAATGTGAATGTGGGTGGATCATTGAAGTTTTTTTTTTATTTCGTACAAGGAGGACTCAATTATACATTCAGTAATAATGTGGTTAATGAAGCTCTGCGCACATTTGTTTACATTTTACAGAAACAAAACCTGAAACCACATGGCTAATTTGCATAAATTATAAGTGCTGAAAAAACCAGCTCACTCCTTGTGCGCTGATGTCTGTCGGACTAAAGGACACGACTCAGTGGAGGTCAATAAGCACAACCAGAATTAATAAATAAACTAAGGCACACCGGATTATAAGGCCCACTGTCAATTTTTGAGAAAAAGGGATTTTAAATGTGTTTTATAGTCCGAAAATATACGGTAATATTATTTGTGAAATGTGGTGCGATACTTCAAATACATGATTTTCAGTGCACAGAAGGTTGGCGATAGAGTCCACAGGAAGTAGAGTCTCGATTGCTAATCTGCAGCTTCACCTCGATCCGTGCGCTAAACAGACACGCACGAGGATCTATTCTCGGCTTTTTACTTTTAAGAATGAGTCAAACTGGATTAACAGTGTGTTTTGTGGACTGGGTGTGATTATTTGCGGAGGACAAATTCTATGGTTAATATGGATGAGACGCTGCAGTTTAAATGTTCAGCTTTACGAGGGGTAAAGTCTTTTCATTATTTACAGAGTACGATTAGAAGAAGCTCATGTACCGTAGCACAGTATATCAGCTGCTGCTTCTGTTGAAAATAAAACACCGTGGAGCTCTCTTACCCAGTACGGTGAGGCGGGCTGGGCGGGACCTGATGGCCGCCTGGATGGCCTGGCACTCGAAGAAGGCATCGTCCTGAATGTCTGTCCTCTGGATCAGCAGGTGGAACTCTCCTTTACCGTGGTCTCCTACGATGTTATATCTGGGGTAACCTGCAAAATACAAGGACGCACACATTAAGGCTACGTTCAGACTGCAGGGCTTAATGCTCAGTTCAGATTTTTTGCGAGGTCGTTCACATTTCCAACTAAATGCGACCCGTATGTGATCTCCAGCGTGAACTTTAAATGCCCCAAAAGTGTCGGAAGTCGCCTAAACATGGACACTAGCATTGAGCACCTGGAGGTTTTAAAGTTGCTGTCGTAACGGAGCCAGAACATCAGCTTATTTGTTTAAAGGAGGAGATTGAGAAGGAGAAGGACGAGGTTTTTGGTCATGGCGTTTTGTGGGGCAGTGGCAGCAACGTCCGTAGAAAGGAACGTTGCGAGTGCAGAGCAAAGAGTGGTGGGATTGTTTTGTGCTTCACTGCTTCACTGACAGGAAGTTCAGACGCAATTTTCATATGACGAGAAGAACATTTGTGTACATTTGTGGCCACTTACTTGTACCACTCTCACGAAGAAACACGTCTTTGGCGGCCTATTTCATTGGCTGCATTGGGCTGTATTGGCTCGCAACAGGTGCTTGTTACCGCACAATATCCAGCCAGGTCGGATGAACCTGCGACCTGGCCGTTCAGACTGAAGTCGCATGTCAAAAGATCAGATATGTATTGGTTTTAGGAGCACATATCCAAGTGGCCTGGGTCACATTTGAAAAAAAAATCTGATCTGTGTCGTTCAGACATGAAAAGATCAGATACAGGTCGCATGGGGTGAAAAAAACAGATTCACTTCAGCCTACAGTCTGAACATAGCCTAAATTAGGAGTTCAGTTAAGAATTATTTTGTATTTAAATTGAATTTAAACTGTATATTCTTTGTACCGAGTAAAATATTACATTTTTTTTTTTACCTGTAATGCCTTACATTACTGCGTTACAGCAAAAAGCAATGCATTACAATAATTCTTTTATACTTTTATAACACGTTACTCCCAACACTGTCAGAATTGCCCAGTACTTTATTAATATGTTTCATTTTTTTATAAGATTTAGCCAAATATTTTCATTTTGACTTTGTTTATTGTCTAGTTTGAGGCTCTGGGACTGAAAAAGTAGCTGAATCTCATCTCCACTGGTTCTTTTTTATCCTTTATTATTTAACAGAATTACGATTACGTTAAGCCGATGAAAATATTTGCTTAGAAAAATGTAGAAACCGTGTCTTCAGCTCCTTTTACATGCTTAATTATCTTCGGTACCAGCCTGCGCAGTGATGAGTTAGCAGCGCGCCCGTGTTTATTCCAGTGTCTTGTGCAGAGATCTCCCCTCATCAGCACTAGAGCATGTGTGTAGGGTTTCTCTCTCCTGTCATTTTATGCTTGGCTCAGGCCCCACTCAAAGCCTTCACCTCCGCGCGCCTCACCAGCAGACATATTGGATTTCAGACCCCGTCCTCCGCCTCTTCTCCCCCCCTCCCTCCTGCTCTCACCGTATGTATGAAGTCAGCACTGCCTGCATCCTCTCCACGCAGCAGCACAGATGCACATGTAATGGGCCATCAAAGCTAATGTCACCTCTTGTGGATTGTCTTCCCTCAGGCTGCAGATTTCAGCACAGAACGTTATATTGTCCTCTAATTGACATCGCAATTTCGATTTTTATATGAATCCTGATAGTCTGCAAGTTCAGACCTCTACAACTGTGTTAAAGAGTCCGTTTTATGCCATATTGTGATCTCTTTTATGCTCTTGTTTCCTCATCACACTATATCTAGAGCTGTGTTTTGTTTTTTTTCACATGTTTAACACACAAACGTTGCAGATTTAGGCCGAGTTCAACCTGAAAACACTTTGTTCTACCTTGTGGTAAGAGAGAAAGTGCATCATACACCTTCACTAGAGTCATTTGGAGACTTTTAGCCCTGGAATTGACTGTTGATACTCAAAAACAAGGTAAAAGGAGCTGTTAACTTTAAAACGGCCGCTTCAGGACATCACCAGTGTTGGGGAGTAACAGATTACATGTCCCAGAGTTAAGTAATCAGAGTACAAATTATGAGTAACTGTATTCAGTTACAGTTACTGTTTCAGTGAGTGGTAATTGGATTACAGTTACTTTAAAATAAATGGATTACACAGAGGTATTTTCCTGTTTTCACATTTTGGGCTATATCCCCCTTTTTTTTCTTTTCTTTTCTTAATTCCACTCATTGCTGGAAACTAAACCAGGTCTAAACTATCTTAACCAGGTCTAAACCAGGTCTAAAACCAGGTCTAAACCAGAACTAAACCAGGACTAAACCAGGACTAAAACCAGGCCTAAACTAGATCTAAACTAGATCTAAACCAGGTCTAAACCAGGACTAAAACAGGACTAAAACAGGACTAAAACCAGGTCTAAACTAGAGCTAAACTAGATCTAAACCAGGTCTAAACCAGGTCTAAAACCAGGTCAAAACCAGGTCCAAACTAGAGCTAAACTAGATCTAAACCAGGTCTAAACCAGGTCTAAAACCAGATCAAAACCAGGTCCAAACTAGAGCTAAACTAGATCTAAACCAGGTCTAAACCAGGTCTAAAACCAGGTCTAAACCAGGTCTAAACCAGGACTAACACCAGTCCTAAACTAGATCTAAACCAGGTCTAATCCAGGACTAAAACAGGACTAAAACGGGACTAAACCAGGACTAAAATGGGACTAAACCAGGACTTAACCAGGACTAAAACAGGACTTAACAGGACTAAACCATGCTGCGTGGACCATGTCTCCTCCTCCTCTATCAATAATATTTTTTATCTGGTTAAGTAAAGTTTGGGCTTTTTCATTTTCTTTTATCAGACAAAACATCTTATGTTACGATATCCTAGTCTTTGCTTCTCTACAGCAAATCAAGTAATCCAAAGTATTCAGATTACGTTACTCACTTTAAGTAATTTAATGGATTATGTTACAAACTACATTTTGGGGTATGTAATCTGTAATCTGTTGGGGAATACATTTTAAAAGTCACCTTCCCAACATTGGACATCACGAGGTGGAACAGAGCATTTTGATCTTGGACAGACTGATAATAAATTACTCAAACATGTGTAAGTCAAACAAAACACAACTTCAGGTATGTTTTTGATGAGGTAAAATCAGAAGAGTCAATTTTGTGTAATCTAGGACCCATAGCAAAAGAAAAAATATTAACGTCTTCACTCACAAAACTTGTCCACTTCACAGAATTTCATTTGTTTTTTTTGCTACCTGGACAACTATGGGATTAATATGGAACATAAATAAATAGCTGCAGATCACACTAGCAAGTAACAGATTATTATTATCTTTTTTTTTTTTTTTATTCATACCAAATGACTACACAGTGCTGCCGAATCCTATCTTGATTCATCAGCCAGTTTGACTTCTGTCTGACCTCGCAGTGTTAGAATTTCTTCGTTCGACCGTAGGCGGGTACTTTTTATCATTTAACCAATCGCTGCTATTTGGTCATGATGTATGTAATGCGCCGCTAATGGAGTTAACTGGTATATTAAGTTTTTCCCAAATCCCGTAGGAAGAAGAGCAATAATGTCTTTCCCCTTGAAAAAATTCAACAAACATTCTCTTTATTCTGGCTTTAAATCCTCGATCTCGGGAATCGTTGACAACACTGAATATATGGCTCTTCGTTGACTGGCTGGTGCCCGGACTCGCACTTCCGGGGTTTTTGCGAACCGTCTAGTGTATTTTGATTCCTGACCTAGTCGCTAGAGAGAAATGAAATTGAGCGGAGGCACTAGGTGGCGTCAGCCTGGCTAGCCGAATCCTAAATGCATCACCAGTTACAGTAAGCTGGTACAGAGAAATGGGTGTGTACCAGGGAATGGTGAAAATGAGCTGATTGGCAATGTGGCGTTTTGAAAGTAATGGCCTGTTTACACAAGAATGCTTGTGGGTAAAAACGACAAAATATTGTTATCAGATGTGCCCTTCGTTTAGACGGTGAGGTCGATTTTGGGGCTTAAAAGCGCAAAAATCTGAAACCACCCTCCTGAGTGGAAAAGTTGTTAACGCTCCACCGTAGTGTTTCCATCTACACTGCCCAAGACGCAAAACTCTGGTCAGATCTGCTCACGTCGCGTACGCGTTTACGTCAAATACATCACCACCGAGCCGCCTGGCATGCATACCCAATCGAATTCCACACACATTTGCGTCACCGTATGCACGCAGGTTTCCTCCCGAAAATGCTTGTCTAAACGCAGAATAAAAAGTGAAGACACAGCGCCACTTTTGCTTCTTCTTTTCAGACCGTCATCATATAAACGTAGCCTCAGCTCAAACCAACTACACTACTGCACAAATCACCCCAAATACAACTTCAGGTGAATAAATGGTGCGAGGAAACATCTATCAAATGAAACAGAATTATATTATTATTATTATTATTATTCATTATTTTAAAGTATAACCACATCATGCAATCAACAATTTTGCCATTAGTAGACTTTACTATTTTGTTGTGCGCTAAATCAGATTCAAACAGTAATTTCACTTCATTTTCATCACCTGTATTTTATGTATTTTATCATGACGGCCGTGTATGAATCTATTTTGAGACACCGGGTTTTTCCGTTCAATGAGGCGCCTAATGCATGGTGGTATATAGGCTAAGCACCACACACATAAAGCTTCTGGAATCCTTTTTCTTTTCCCCCACAAACACATTCAGGTGGGCTGGTTTGTCCTATAGAGATCCAACCACTCCCGGACAAAAGAGCTCCTTTGAAAAGTGGATTAGCTCTTATCCTTTCTACCCCCAAGTCCGGTCAATGAAAGTGAAAGCAGTATGGATGGAGACGAAGGCTGCCGAGGAATAAAAGGCAGAGGTTTAAAGAGTCTATATTTTTCTAAACTAAATGTTCTTGGATTATACACGCTATATTCTTGTATCCATATCTAAAGCGCAGATGACGTTAGAGTGGCCATGATACTAAAATAAAATAATAAAATGTTTTTTTCAATATTAAAGGGCTTTTCTGGTGGAGGGTTTGCAAAATGCTTTTATCTGTGAAAATGTTATTGCTTTGTCTGGAATGTTTCGCAGTATTAAACCTTTCTATCTTCACGGAGACCAAACCAGACCAAGTTACAGGTCAGATCTATGGCGAGGCGACCCCGCTCACAGTCAGAATGCCTATTTTTCTACGTATTTTTGAGCTAGAAAACTGTCTGTAATTTAATAAATGTAAGGTTGAGCTGTTTAATGCCATACTGTGGAGCATTCCAGGGAGAGCAATAACATACCCTCCACTAGCTTCTTTGACTCTTGTTGTTTCCTGTTGACTTAACATTGAAAAATTGTCACCCCTCTCTCTGTAACTGCTGCTGTGAGCCTCGTCAAGCAACCTGCAATAAGGTAATTGTTAAAACCTTGTTCCTGTCTTTATAACTGTTACTTTATGTGTTATGTTCAGTTCATATCCTGTGTGTGATTGGATGAAAGTCGAGAGGGGGCTGGGCTTTGTGTTTTGTTTTTTTTATTATTTATTTTATTCTGAGGAGCAGCAAGGTCTGAGTTTTGAGCGGGACCTAGTTGACTGTTAACTAGGGATGTAACAATACCCGAAATATCGTTATATCGTATCGTCAAAGTTTTCACAATAATATCGTCGACCATCACAATATATCGAATTACAAGCCTCTTTGATTAAATTAAGAGTTATGGTGCAGCAATAGCTACAAAAAGACAGAGGGAACTGCACAGACAATGATCCTTTCCTTGGACATCACGCATTTACAGCTTCCACTAAGCTGTCCCACCATCGACATGTTTCTCCAGGTCTCATCTATATCCGTCTGGCTCGCCTGCGACAAACTGGTGCATCCAGAATTTGACAGAGGTAACTGCAGGTCCTTCTCTGTTTACTAATAGTATCTATGTATATTCTGTACATTTGTTAGGATGTCTCCTGTAAGTTTATTAGAAGGTCCGACGCATGGAAATGATCCGACATGTTTGTTTCTGTGGACTGTATGTATGTGACGTCAACACGTATGTGACGTGAGCAGATCTGACCAGAGTTTTGCGTCTTGGGCAGTGTAGACGGAAACGCTACGGCGGAGCGTACTCAACATTCCCACTCTGGAGGGTGGTTTCAGATTTTTGCATTTTTAAGCCCCAAAAACGCCATCACCGTCTAAACAAAAGGCACTTCCGATAAAATATTTTGTCATTTTCACCCGCAAATGTTCTCGTGTAAATATACCAAAATGGACCAGGACTTCTAAACCAATTTCTGTACAAGTGGCGACTTCTCTGGCTCTTGGCGTTTGTCAAGGTGTAAAGTCTGTTTCTATTTTTTTTTTTATGTTTCATAGATCAGAAAATAGCGTAATACGGGCCCTTTAAACAAGCTCGTACAACGCACACAATGGAGCTGCTGTGTAAGTGGAAGGGGCCAGTCTGTATGTATTGTATTCATGCAGGTCAGTTTGTTGGCACAGAGACAGAAGAGACATACAGCGGATTGTCTGGAGACGGGAGGGGAGGAGAGATGGCGCTCCATTACAGCCAAATGGGGAAAGTAAATAACATTAATGCTTATTGATTCCATCTAAAATACAGCTATTTATTCTACTGACCCACAATCAATGCACCAGGCCACTTTGGGAAGTCCCTGGCTCACATCGGCAGCGCTGCTACAACCGTTATGAAAAATGCCCTCTCATTACACCCAAATACGTCGCTAATACATCGCCATGGCCTCATTTTTAAAGAACAATTAATCACGGCTTGCATCGGGGCTAATTTGCAACATTATTAGCCGGAGGTGAAGCTTTAGTGGCCGCACGTTCAAGCTGAGGTGTAACTTTTCTCCTGGAGGGTTCGTCAAATGCTTTTCTCTGTGGAGATGTTAGTGCTTTGTTTGGAATGTTTCACAGTATGGTATTAAACCTTTCTGTCTTCATAGAGAGTAAACTAGACCAAGTTACAGGTCAGGTCTGTGGAGAGAAAGCCCCGCTCACAGTCAGAATGCCTGATTTTCTAGGTATTTGTGAGCTTTAAAATCATCTGTAATTTGATAATTATAAGGAATCTGTGTATCAATCGTTCATTTGTTTTTCAAAATAAAACCAAAAATAAGAAAAAGAAAACACAACTGCTTTCTTCATTATTTATCTCCAAAATATCTCCAGTTTTTGATTTTGTGTTTAAATGAATAATGGAAAAAAAAACATTTAATAGCTGTTTCCTGTTTCCGTGACTTAAACTGTGATGCCACTGGACTGAACCAGGAGTAAATCAGGTCTAAACCAGGTCTAAATCAGTACCGAACCAGGACTGAGTGTCGGAATGGGTCCGGAGGTGCACCCAAGTAGACTGTCGGGTGATCAGGACTGAGACCGGGACTGTAACCAGGACCAAACTGGGACCAGGACCAGGAACAAAACTGAGACCGGGACCAGCCCAGGACCAGACCGAGATTGAGACTGGGACTGAGACCATGACTGAGACCAGGACCAAATCAGCATTTAGACCAGGACCAGACCGGGACTGAGACCAGGATGGAGACTGGTTTAGTCTTGTTTGGTCCTGGTTTAGACCTGGTTTAATCCTAGTTCAGTCCTGGTTCAGTCCTGGTTCAGTCCGTATGTGGTGCAAAAGTCCGGCATCTCAGTTTAAGTCACGGAAACGGGAAACAGTTTCGGAGGCAAATAATGAAGAAAATAGCTGTTTTTTTTGTTTTTTTTTTTTCTTATTTTTGGTTTTATATATATATATATATATATATATATATATATATATATATATATATATATATATATATAGAGCATATTGAGTCTGATATTGTAGAACATTCCAGGGAAAGGAATTACATTTCCACAGAAACAAGCAGACGGACTCATCCAACCAAAAAGCTACACAGTGCATCTTTAAAAATCAAATAATTGCATGGAGTTTGGGGGTAAACAAGGCAAGAAAAGTTATAACCCAGAGAACAAAAGTTTGGCTGGCTAAATTGCTGTTTACCGGATCACAGCGGTTCATTAGCGCGGTGACGAGAGAGCCATTTGTGCAAGGGCAAGAGCACCTCCCGCTGGGCTGGATGATTACATGTACACGCCAGAGCGCAGCCAGGGGACCGACAATGGAAAACAAAAGATTAGCAAGAAAAATGTTTGATATTGTCCTAAGCAACTGTGAGGTTAGACGGACCGCTGGGGTTGTGATATACAGATCCATCACCAATTACGAGAATATTATGAGAAAGTTCGATATATTTATCACTCATTCAGAAATATTCTAATGGCTGGAGGGTGACTGTATATTAGGGCTGCAGCTGTTTTGTTTTATTTTCTGTTTCTTTTTGTTTTTTCACGTGTTTGAGAAAAATTTGTCCCACTACAGAGATATTTTATAAGCAGCTCTTGAGGTTAAAATAAGTCAGCTGTGCATTTTACCGTCTGATAAACATGAAGTACACGTTAACATGTTAGTTGTTTTTTGCTTTACTGTTACGGCAAAACTCAGTTATGGTTTGGTATGAGTCGTGAATTTACTATAATAAAGCTCGACCTCTTAAGATTTCAGCGCAAAATAGGTGGAAATAAAAGCAGATTTTTAATTTATTATACATTTAATTAGGTGTTTTATTGCACTAAATTTGACTGAAATACAGATCATTGTTAAATCATGTATTTAAAAGTCCTATATTACTCAAACTTACTCATAAAACTAAATCTAGTCAAGTTAAGATGACTTGAATTAAGAAAGTTTTATCATGATTTGAGTAAATTTCACTTGACAAGTAAAATTATCTGCAAGCGGAACGAGACTTTTTGTACGTAAAATATGAAAATACTAGCCACCTAGTCCCGCCACTCAATTTCATTTCTCTCCAGTGACTAGGTCAGGAATCAAAATACACTAGATGGTTCGCAAAAACCCCAGAAGTGCGAGTTCGGGCACCAGCCAATCAGAGAAGAGTCATCTATTCTGTGTTATCAACGATTCCCGAGATCGAGGATTTAAAGCTGGAACAAAGAGAATGTTTGGTGAATTTCATCAAGGGGAAAGACGTTATTGTCCTTCTTCCTACAGGATTTGGGAAAAGCTTAATATACCAGTTAGCCCCGTTAATGGTGCATTACATACGTCATGACCAAATAGCTGCGATTGGTTAAATTAAAAAAAAGTACCCGCCTACTGTCGAGCGAACAAATCCTAATACTGCGAGGTCAGACGGTTTCTACGAAGTCAAACCGGCTGATGAAAATACATCTTGCTACACTTAAAATCAGAAAAACAACAACTCTTTGCACTTAAAATAAGAAACAAAATCTAATGTTACTTGAATTAAGAGCGACACACTTATTCCACTGGTAGATAATGTTACTTGTCAAGTTGAATCGACTCAAATAAAGTAAAATTATCTTAATTTAAGTCATTTTAATTCAGCTAGATATTGTTTTTTTTCCAGTGTGTGAGCTTTAAGCCTTGTTAGAATGTTGTCACCTTCTGAAAAACAGACCTGGAGTTGGGTTTTGTTTCATTCACACATGTTTGAGTAACCCTTTATTATTAGTCTGTCTACATCTCCAAAGCTCAAAATGCTCTGTTCCACTTTGTGATGTCATGAAGAGGTAGCTTTCAAAGTAACAGCTACCTTTTACTTTTTATTCAGTAAAAATTAGCAATTCCAGGGCTGAAATTATCCAAATCTCGTGAAGCTGAAGAAGTCACAAGGTAGAACAGAGTGTTTTCTGTTTGAGACAAGAACACAACGTAAATGTGCAGGGTTTGTGTGTTAAACGTGTGAATGAAACAAAACACAACTCCATGTTTGTTTTTGACGAGAAAACAACATTATAATGTAGAAAATATGGCGTAATATGGGCGCTTTAAGATTCTCAATAGATAAAAAAGATAAAACAGATTCATCTAGAAATCCTGTTTACAAGGATACAACAATAATGGCACAATGATCGGAGTTGACAAAGCGTGTGCCTGCACAATCCACTGGTCTGAAAAACAACCACCAACTCTCACATTCTGTTTTCTTTCCTCTTCTTTTATGAAAAAAAACACAATGTGACTGAATCTTTTGGCTCACATTGGGGCTGCTATTGTCATACATGCTGCAGGCAGAATTTGCATATCGGGGTCATGCTAAATTCTCCTTAAAAATTAATGAAAGAACTATCGCCCTATTTACTGAAAGAGCATGTTACGCATATAGACTAAAGCTCAAAGCCATTACTATCAGCTTTACTTAGTCTGAATACTTCCAGATTTATTTTTGAAGAGCCTTTATTTCCCTTTATTTTGTTCGCTTTTCCACACGTTAAAATACAGTTTGATCCCTAAAAAAAAACATACCTTTAGCTGTATTTCACATCCTTCATCATTTTGCTTCTGAACAGTCACCAAAAACATGATTTGAAATTTACCAGGATTGTTATGTCATAGATATGGACGTATTATCAGCACCCTTTTGAGAATTTATTCATTCAAAGCTCCTCTTTACCGAGTTTAAAGGGCTCACATTGCTCAGTTTGATTTAAGTTATAATGTTTTTTCGATGTCACAAACAGACCTGGAGTTGTGTTTTCTTTCATTCACACTTGTTTAACACAGTTCTAGTATCGTAAAACACTCCACTGTTCCACCTTGTGATGTCATGTGGTAATACAGGAAGTGCTTCACTGTGTTTTTAAACTTCCTACACCTTCACTAGAATCATTTGGATCATTTCAGCCCTGGAATTGCCAATCTGTACTGAACAAAAGGTCAAATGTAGCTGTTCACTTCTCAAGATGTGTGTAAAATAAACTTTTGTCCAGCTGACAAACTGAATTTCTCTTTTGGCATAGTTGTTAACTTGAAAACTTCTCCTTCACGACATCACAAGGTGGAACAGAACATTTTGAGCTTTGGAGATGTAGACAGACTAATAATAAAAAAGGATTATCCAAACGTGTGTGAATGAAACAAAACACAACTCCATGTATATTTATAAGGAGTTAACAACATTCTAACATGGTGTAAAGCTCACAACAGTCAGTTTTGTGTAATACTGTATCTTTAAGGGGACAGTCCGGTATTTTGGACATAGGACCTCATTTCCTAGTGAGCCAGAGTGTTGGAGACGTGTGGAGACACTTTTTTGAAATATTCCATCCAGTCCTTGTATTTGCAGAGGTCGCTGGTGCTAGGCTAGTGCATGTCAATGGCCATAGTTATCCTGCCACTAAAAACTGTCTTAACCACTCCACAAAACACCTGAAACAAAACTATTATTACACCAGACTGTCCATGTAAATGTCTGTGTCAATAGAATAATGTTTGAAATAAAACTAACCTTGCATCACATGAATCGTCACATGTTGAGGGACTATTTTCTCATATATCAGTCCGCCGCTGCCACCAAACTTTCTATCAGGAAGTACAACTTGCTGCTGTTGCTCTGACATAAATTCTTCAAATGCAAGGTTGGTTTTACTTCTAAAATTATTCTATTGACACAGATATTTACATGGACAGTCTGGTGTAATAATAGTTTCGCTTCGAGTGTTTTGTGGAGTGGGTAAGTACGAGCGACCTCTGCAAATACAAAGACTGGATGGAATATTTTCAAAAGTGTCTCCACACGTCTCCAACACTCTGGTTCACTAGGAAAATGAGGTCCTATGTCCAAAATTCCCGTCTGTCCCTTTAATTTTAGCTTTAGTTTCCCCCATGGTAGTTCTCTCTGCTGCCAGTAGATGGCAACCTGCATGAGATCAGAGTACAGGGAGCACTGAGGTTGTGAAACAATGAATAGTGCAATTCCAGCTCCCACCGATGAATGCTGCTGTGGTGTCCTTGGGCAAGACACTTGACCCACTTCACCTGTAGTGTCTCTGTACGCTGGTGTATGAGTGTTGGAGTGGTTCCTTGATATAAAGCGCTTTGAGTGTCTTGAATGTGGAAAAGCGCCGCATAAAAACGTGATGAATTAATTAGCGATCACTTCAAGTTCAAACTCATGAAAAGCAGAAGTAAAGGTACTCAAGAGCACGTTTAAAGGCCAATAATACACAACGTAGAAGTAAGATGTATACTATTACTACTGTCTTCATGTGTTAAAGAAAATGATCCTTGAGTAGGTGGAGTAGTAATGATGTGAAAAGAAACATAATGTCAAAACCTGGCTTTATCTTGCTAAGTATGCAAGCGTACTGAGTAAACACGTAAACCTTTATTTCACTAATGAATAAAGTAAACAATTAATTGTATTTAATTATACTAAGTGGAAATATACATGCCATTAAACTTGTAAATATATATGAAGGCGTCAAAATAATATGGAGAATGAACTGTTAATATTATAGATTTAAATAGATTAATAATAAAAACATGTTGTTAATTTCATTGTTGTTATATTTATGCACTGAAAAAAACATGCATTCTTACAGTAAGTGGGCTTGCATGTCCACAAACCTGACTCATATTTGTTTCAGTCTATGGTATTGAACTTATCTTGCTTTTATCCAGGTGTTATATGGAGGTTTAAGTCGTACTGCATTCCAGACAAATATTCGTCGACCTTCCCTAAGAAATTATTTCTCGCTTACCTCGTCTTTTTTGCTATAATCTGGCATATTTACAGCGTAATTGCAGATGTTCATTAATATGTACTGTCAAATAAATAAATAAAAATAAAATAAGTGGATCTGGGGCATCCTGATTATTTACCGTGAGAGGTTTATGAGAGCTTTTCACAACTTTCAAGAGCCAGAGTGGAGTTCTGCCGTCACAGTCAACATGTTAACCTTTTTTGACCTCAAGAACTGCTTATACAATATATCTGTACCGACAAGACAAGTTTTGCTCAAATACAGGAAATGAAATTGTGTACTGGCCCTTTAGAATGCATTTGCCAACCATCTGACGTCGCAGTATTAGGATTTGATCGCTGGACAGTAGGTGGTAGGTCACGTGATCAGAAATCTGGCACCGATCACGTGACTGTGGACTCGATCTGGACTTGGCCGTTAAGGTCCAATCAGGTATCGGATAAATAATATACGTATATATAATATACACAGCACACAACTTTTTTTTTTTTTACTGAAGCGCAGGATTTGCTCAGAGACGTCCAGTTAGCGCGGCTGTCTGTCCCAGCGCCTGTTGTACTAGCGACGCACTCGCTCTGGGACTTTTGGGTCGTGCCGTACTCTGGTGCTGTTACCTGTGGTTCTGTGGCCTGCGTTCACACCTGCGATGTCTCCGATGGCGATCGTCGCACGCCGCTGTTTGTTTGCATGTTGCGCAGTGGAGCGGGCGCTTTTGGAGGAGAGGGTGTGTCCAGCGGTGTTAAGTGTTTAATGAGCACTGGGACCGATGTGGATCCTGCTGTGGTGCTTGCTCCGCGGTGGGTTTGTGGATGTGGTGGCGGTACTGGGAGTGGGGGCGGCCGGAGGAAAGAGGCCGTGAGGGTTCTGTCATCTTGTTTTTATTTGGTAAGATTTTGGATTATTTGGATTCAGAGAGCAGCCTAAATGTTTCAAATGTAATTCACAGGCTTCCATAAAACATCAAATATACAAACTGTAGATTGTGCAGAATCTAGTCTCAGGTCTGATCTGATTCTGGTCTGGTTCCAGTTTTCTCCAGTTCCTTAAGTTTACTAAGTTACCCCGCTCACAGCCAGAATGAATGTTTTTCTAGCTATTGTTGATATAAATCCACATGTAACTGAATAAATGTAAGGTGGAGCTGTTTAAAGTCATGCTGTGGAACATTCCAGACAGAGCAATGACATATCCATAGAAACAAGAAGGTGACGCACCCCCAACCGAAAAGTGACAGCCATTTTCAGATGATAGTTTTACGTGTACTTCTTACTAGTATTTCTTTGCTCTGGTATCTGTACTTTTACTTAAGTAACAAAATGGAGTACATCTTCCAGCACTGTCTCATTTCATTTTATCTCCATGCTACATTACACGCCGCTATTGGAAACACGCTCTGATACCGCTTCGAAACACCAAAAGTGGGTCATTTATGATCCTAACACCGCGGCAACCATCTGGAAATTATCCAATATTTCTTCTCCTAAAATTCATTTGCCGATTTATTTTTCACTTACTGTACCCACAATTCCATTAATCACGCGTAGTTTGGCCTGGGGTGCTTCTGGGTGGTATTTCAGAGCGCCAATTACATGCAAAGTACTAAGCAATAAAAAATCCTTGCAAAACTGCCTTGAGGGGTTGTATGGCTGTTATTTACTCAGATGCCAACACATGTGCACCGTAGGGATAGGCTCAGTACAAAGAATGGGAGATAGAGAGAATGGGGCCCCTCTGGTGTGGTTGGAGTAGCCTGGCCAGCGGATTCTCATGGTTGTCAGGGCCTTATAGGATTTCGAGATACGCATTGGACATATCTGAACACGCACGCACAAACATTTGACTGAGAAATCTTTGCGTAAAAGTCTTACAGCAGAATATAGAGAGACAAAGGAACGCATTCTACAACAAGCTCCTACAGGACTACACTATTTTTTGGACAAGTCACACTTTTTTTTCATGGTTTGGGTGGTCCTGCGACTTATATATTAAAATGTTCACACTGACAGTCACGAGAGGGCACTCTACACCTGTGTGCCAGTATCTGTTACTCTTATTACTCCTGTACCACTGTCACTTCACTCTACTGCGCATGTCTCCTGCAGAAAGAGCCTCTGTCCTGTCTGTATCATGTCAGTCGATCACAACATTACTTCTGTACCACTGAAAATTTTAAATTTAAACAAACTTATAAAGACGACTGAGAAGACTGAACACAAATGCACTCAAAAAGAAATCATACTTTGAAGATTACAAGCTGCAAAGAGCAAAATATGCAGCCGAAAACGGTAATCGAGCAGCAGAAAGAAAGTTTGGAGTGAGCGTGAAACTTTTGACACCAGGAGGATGCAACATGCAACTTTCCTGGAAGTCACTGGATGGACAAAGCCTGAACTTCAGCAACAACCGAAACCATCCTGTCGGGATTCAAAAAGGCCGGCATAATTCTAACTGGAACTGATGCTGAGTCTGGAGACAGCTACACAGAAGAGGAAATGACGCTCTGTTTACCTCCAGAGGTCGCAAAGTAACACTGAGGATGAAGAATTCAATGAATTTAATCATTTAGAGTGAGATGGAGAGTTTGGTTAAACTTGTTCTGTTCAGTTGTTTATGTTATAGTTTATCTGAAGAACTGTTCATATGTGACGTTAACAGTCTGTTGTTCTCTGTTCTATTGTTGTTACTGTAACTTGCCTTTCAAGATGAAATGTCGGTCTCTGATTTTATCAAATAAATTTCCCCCAGAAAGTGCGACTTACACTCCGGAGAGACTTGTAGTCCAAAAAACACGGCAGTGAATTTCTTATATATTGAAGTTTTTAAAAAGTACAAAAAAATCCACTCTTTATAAAACTCTTCTCCCCTGCTCCCTAACTGTATGTCCATGTTTAACCCCACAGCAGTGTTTTTACTCCAGTGACCACAGCACGGACATCCTGACTTCTAATCCCTTTAAAGATTTTCAAGATGAAATGTCTGTTCTTGATCTCTAATTTTATAGAATCAATTTCCCCCAAAAAGTGTGACTTATATGTGTTTTTTTCTTCTTAATTTTGCCTTTTTTTGGTTTGTGTGACTTATACTCCAGAGCAACTTAATGTCTGGAAAATACAATACAATCATGCCATACTTCATACTATACTGTACTTCTATATTATTTTATTACCCCATATTTGCCTCCAGTCTCTTGCTATGTTTGCTGCTTATTTTGAATTTATTATTACCATTCATGTGTGAGTAACTGTGCCCAAACAATTTCTCTTGTGGATCAGTAAAATTTATTTAAGTCTAAGGACACGTTTGAACACACACACACAAACATTTGGCTGAGAAATTCTTGCGTGCATAAAAAAAAAAAAATCCTGCAGTAGACTTGGAGAGCACAGCCAGAACAGATTATAGCAGTTTTAGGAGTAAACAAAGACATATTGTACTTTTGTTTGCTGTATAATTGGAATCTTTAACACCCGTGGATTGTTATGTTATATTCTGGGGGCCTTATTTATAAAAGAGTGCGTCAAAATCTGCTTGAAAGAGTTTGTATGGACAAAACGCACAATTCATGGATTTATAAAGCCCTTCATACACACTCCCTCACACACTTTTTTTTCTCTCTTTGTGCCTATAATACCACCTTTAACGCCTCCATTTCAAACATAGACTGTATAAAGAAGTGGATTAAGGGAGTGTGACGTTACCCATAGCCAGTGTTGGGGAGTAACAGATTACATCTAACAGTATTACGTAATCAGAGTACAAATTATGAGTAACTGTATTCGGTTACAGTTACTGTTTCAGTGAGCGGTAACTGGATTAAAGTTACTTTGTTGAAAAGAATAGATTGCATGGTGGTATTTTTCTGTTTTCACATTTTAAGCTATATCCCTTTTTTTTTTTTTTTTTTTTTAGTAATTCCACTCATTGCCGGACACTAAACCAGGACTGAACCCAGGTCTAAACCAGGACTAAAACCAGGTCTAAACCAGGACTAAAACCAGGTGTAAACCAGGACTAAAACCAGATCTAAACCAGGACTAAACCAGGTCTAAACCAGGTCTCAAACCAGGACTAAAACCAGGTCTAAACCAGGTCTAAACCAGGTCTCAAACCCGGTCTAAACCAGGAGTAAACTGGGGCTAAAACCAGGTCTAAACTAGATCTAAACCAGGTCTAAAAACAGGACTAAAACAGGATTTAACAGGACTAAACCATGCTGTGCGGACCATGTCTCCTCCTCTTCTATAAATAATATTTTTAATCTGGTTAAGGAAAGATTGGATTTTTCATTGTCTTTTATCTGAAGAAACATCTTACGTTAAGATTTCCTAGTCTTTGCTTCTCTACAGCAAATCAAGTAATCCAAAGTAATCAGATTACGTTACTCACTTTAAATAATTTAATGGATTACATTACAAACTACATTTTGGGGTATGTAATCTGTAATCTGTAGGGGAATACATTTTAATAGTAACCTTCCCAACACTGCCCATAGCTTTCAGCTCCAGTCAAATGAAGCTCACGAGGCTAGCGGTTACAGGAGCGACTTTAAAGCAGAGTTCCATATTAGGATTAGGAATTTATTTACAGACAAAATAGTGAAATAGAAACGGCAGGATCAACAATTTAAGACCAGGCTCACTGCAGCAGTTACAGAGAGATGGGTGGCAATTTTTAAGCGTAAAGTCAATTGGAAACTGTCGATGGAGCCGGAAGTGTGCCCATGCTCATTTCCTATTTGAGATAATGCAAAAAATGAGCAATAATGAGCAGATTTGACTGACACACGGGGCAAAGAGGGAGGGGTTTGGGGGAGGTGCTACAGCAAAGAGCACAGGTGCAGGGAATCTTTAAGAGAAAAGTGAAGTCTGCTTCTCTGAGACATTTTTATGTTTATACATCTTTATACAAGAGGTCTTCCTATGACCTTTTGTATAACGCTATCATTTTATGTTTTATTACTTATCTTTCCATTTTATTTTGACTTCTACATTTACATTTATATAATTATGACTTATTTAACACCTGTCTCTTGCTTTTTTTTTTTTTTTTTTGGTAGTTGTTTAGAATTTATTATTACCATTTATATTTTTTACTCTGTTATTATATTATATTGTGATGTGTGAGCTACTGTGTCCAAATAATTTCCCCTGTGGATCAATAAAGTTTGTCTAAGTCTAACATTTTAACACACCGACTTATTCTTTCATTGTACATTTAGACATAAGTGTTTTATTGAAACAACTGAAACACAGTGTCTATGCCTCTGAAAAGTGCAGAGACTCTATAAAGAACTGGAGTAAGTGAGTGTGACATCACCAAGCCCAAAATGCCCGTTCATTCAAGTCAATAGGCCAAGCTCAATTAACCCGATTCATCAGCCAGTTTCACTTCATGGAAACCGTCTGATTTCGCAGCAATAAGATTCGTTCACTCGACGGTAGGCAGGTACTTTTTTTTTTATTTAACCAATCGCTGCTATTTGGTTGTGACGTATGTAATGTGCCACTAACAAAGCAAACAAATCCCGTAGGAAGAAGGGCAATAACGTCTTTCCCCTTGATAAAATTCACCAAACATTTGCTTTATTCCTGCTTTAAATCTTCGATCTCGGCAATTGTTGCCAACACAGAATGTACGGCTCTTCTCTGATTGGCTGGTGCCCCAACTCTCACTTCGGGGTTTCTTGCGTCTAGTGTATTCTGATTCCTGACCTAATCGCTGGCGAGAAATGAAATTGAGCGGAGGCACTAGGTGGCACCAGCCCGGCTAGAGCTCAATGGCACGTGACTCCAAATTAGCCTGGATAAATACTTCCGGTGGCTCTGGGCCGATTGAGCATGTGCAGTAGTGCTCTTTTCTCCCATGGGCACACACCAATGCAAGCAAACGCACGCATGGAGCTTGGTCTGGTGTATCACGTGATCGCTTTGACCAATCAGAGCGAGAGGAACGAGAGACGAGCCAGAGCTAATGATTATAAAGTGTTTTTTTTTAAGACAACCAAAGGATTTAGAGCTGAGAAAAACTTTATGATCTAAAAATAGGTAAAAATCACCACAAAAATCAACATTTTTGAAAGTTGCAGGTGCCTGTCAGCTGAACATGAGCAGTTTGTGATTACACTCTCTATGAGAAAACTCCTTTCTCAGCCCTGGGGATTTTTTCCGCTGTAGTACCAGTGAGTGGCCACCATGTCAACTTGAGGCAGCTACAAGAAACAACACCATATCCAATGATTTTAATAGATCCACAGATGTCACCCATAGCGTTCAGCTCCAGTCAAATGAAGCTCATCGATGCTGCGGTTATAGGGCCAAATTTAGAGCCAAGTTCCATATTAGGAAAAGGAATTTATTTATGAACAACAGTGAAATGAAAACACCAGATCACGTAAAGCGAATTAATACGAACATTTTACGACCAAAATAGTAGCAGTTATAGAGAGAAATCAGACTTTTTTTTTCAATACAAAGTGAATTGGAGCCTGAGTCAATGGAGCCGGAAATGCACCCATGAACACTTCCTATTTGGAAAGACAAGCAGGTTAGCTGTGTTAATTTATATATAGCACAGTATTTGGGAGGTGCGTAGTGTTTCATATCATAAGGACACAATTTTAAATGAACTAGTTCTGTTTTTCACATTTTTTAAGACAAGTACAGCACCTTTAAGATCATATTTTCCTTTTTTTTAATACAAAATTGTAGTGAAGGACTTCAAATAAAAACAAGGTGCTGATATATGTGGGCTGCGGCTAATTATACAGGATCAAAATATTAGAAAATCAAACAGCATGGGTGGAAGCAAAACAACATTATAATATTTTGCCAAACTTTAAATGCCACCTTGTCATAACATATGCACATGAACTTTAAAACAAAATAGTCAAAATTGTAATTCGAGCACGTAAACGGTGGTAAGTGAAGTAGAAATCAGTGGTTTATAGTTTTGCTTGCGGTGCCATTTCTCAACACAACGCTGCAATTTGCATACGGCAATTGAAGACATCTGTTAAATAACATTGCTTCTGATGGTAGCAATTCCATATTATAAATGTGTTTACAAGTTTTCTGCATACAAGAAAAGTTGGCTAGGACATAAGGACTCCTTGATGATGCACTTGAGAGGTAATTTCTCTCTGGGGTGGAATGAGATACCCTCCTCCCCCCTCCTCTTTGCAGACAACACAAAACAGCATACATCTTTGTAATGGCTCTTAATGCTGCATTCTATAACCATAATGTTAATAGTATTCCACATATTACATAGAGATTTTTTTTTTTTTTCATTCACGACCATCAACTATCTGACATTTTTTCTACAGTTACAGATTATAATGCTTGATGTTTAACAGTGCACTTCCCTAAAATGTTACATAGTGCACTTTAAAGTAGTCACTGGGCCAGAATCATTCATAAAGATAAAGATTTAAGCCACATTACAATGCTGCTGTCTCCTTACAAACATATCTAGAATTGTGTTTTGTTTCTTTCACACATGTTTGAGCAATCTTTTATTATCGGTCTGTCTACATCTCCAAAGCTCAGAAAGTTTTGTTTTACCTTGTGATGTCTAGGAGTTCTAGCTTTGAAGTTAATATCTACCTTATACGCTTTGTTCAGTAGAGTTTGACAACACAGCAGTAGCTCAGTTTGTAGAGCCTTTGTCCACTGATCTGAAGGTCGGCGGTTCAAATCCAGCTCTTATATATAAAACATAATTGGTTGGTGATGCGATTCCACCTCCCACAGATGAATGTAGTTGTTGTATCCTTGGGCAAGACATCTCGCCACCTCACATCTAGTGTCTGCATACACTGATGTATGAATGAATGGGTGTGTGGTTCCTTGTTGTAAAGCACTTTGAGAGCCGGGAAGGTGGAAAAGTGCTATATAAAAATGTGACCTTTTACCATTTAGTGCTCAGTGGAGCACTTCCTGTATTACCACATGGCATCGCATGGCACTGTGGCCATACCAGCTTGTCAAAGTCTGATCCCGTCAGATCTCAGAAGCTCAGCAGGGCCGAGCCTGGTTAATACTTGAATGGGAGACCACTGGGAAAATCAAGTGTCACAGGGGGGGCCCAGTCACAAAAAAACTGTCGTTGTGTCCTTAGGCAAGACACTTCACCCACATTGCCTAGTATGATTGATGTGTGTGTGAGTGATGGTGATGGTCAGAGGGACCGATGGCACTGATTGGCAGCCACTCTTCAGTCAGTCTGCCCCAGGCTACAATAGTAGTTTAACATCACTGGGTGTGGAGTGACTGAATAATGATCTGTAAAGTGTCTTTGTGACATATGTGTGTGAAAAGCTCTATATAAATAAAATACTTACTTACAAGGTGGAACAGAGTGTTTCCTGGTTGAGAGAAAAACTCAGTCTAAATATGCAGAGTTTGTATTAAACATGTGTGAATGAAACGTAACAAAAACTTCAGGTTTGTTTGTGATGAGGAAACATTATAACAGATCAGAAAATAGCATAACATGGGCCCTTTAATAAACTATTTGTTCACTCATTCATTACCAAACCTCTTTATCAAAGCCAGATGTCAGAAGCTCAGCAGGGACGGGTCTGGTTTGTATTTGGATGGGAGACTGTTGGGAGAACCAGGTGCCACAGTGGGGCACCAGTGACAAAACTGTTGTTTTGTCTTTAGGCAAGACACTTCATCTACATTTTATTTTATTTTTTAAAGATTAGATTCAGTTTTATTACCATCATAGTACAAAATCCAACAAATTCAATAGAGCAAAACTACAGCAGTAAGTGTGTGTGAGTGTTGGTGGTGGCGCAGATTGGCCGCGGTACCTCCTTCAGTCTGTCCCTGGGCAGCTGTGGCTACAACTGTATATTACCCCCACTGAGTGTGGACTGAACAAATAATGTTTAAAACTGAAATGTAACTTTGAGCGTGTAGAAAAGCACTAATTCAATGTAATTGTCAATTTAATCTTTGTTAATGTTTTATCAAGTCTAATTAAATTATAGTTGTTTAAAAAGCGCTACCCAGATCTTATGCCTTTATTATAAGAAAACTAAACATACATCAACTTCACTTTTTTAATGAATCATCCTAGTTTAAAAAATAAAATAAAATCATGGCTAAATTAGACCTTTTACCCCTTTCGTTTGTCTTGTTCTTAAACCTCGTGCATTTCTTTCTTTCTCCCATAACGAAAACGTATTATCCTGCGGAACATTAATTTTTTACGCATCTCCAGAAACGTATACATCACATACATCAGCAAAGCGGACAGAAATAGAATCCATTTACATTACAACAGGACGCACTTTAAGCAAGAAAAATCGTCCCCGGTTTCCTGTTTCGCTGTGATCTATGTGTTATGTCTTCGCAGCGTGCAGCCACCGAGCCTCTTACAGCGAACATTAATTACAACCATAAGCAAAGGTGATTTTTATTAATTATTAGACATTACATTGTCACTTGATGCTGTGGGCTATAAACCAGGCGAGTGTGCGTAGGCGGCTGGGAATTAGCTTGTCTGTTAATTGAATGTTTTGCATTGATTTGTTATTCAGACATTTACGCGAGCATGGCAGGTTTGCTGATAACGCCCCACTAGGAATTAATTCAGGTGCAGGGCGCATAGTAATGATTTGAGAGAAAGTGAAAGGAATTCGAATGTGGAGATAGCAGCGGCGTCGGCTATTAATATGGATTATGGCAAAAGTGAGCGAGTTCAGAGGATTAATGCGAGAGAGTACGGTCACTGGGACAAAGCGCCGTACGATCGCGGTTTGTGGACATTTTGCAGCACGGGATCGGGGTTCTTCCTCTCGCTCTCAAATCTAAGATGAGACCTGGTTTAGTTGTGATTTAGTCTCGGTTTAGACCTGGTTCAGTCCTGGTTCAATCTTGGTTTACTCCTGGTTTAGACCTGATTTAGTCCTGGTTTAGACCTGGTTTAGGCCTGGCCGAGTTCTGGTTTAGACCTGGTTTAGACCTGGTTTAGACCTGATTTAGTCCTGGTTTAGACCTGGTTCAGTCCTGGGTTAGTCCTGATTTAGACTGGGTTCAGTACTAGTTCAGTTCTGGTTTAGTCCTGGTTCAGTCCTGGTTCAGTCCTGGTTTAGACCTGGTTTAGTTGTGATTTAGTCTCGGTTTAGACCTGGATTAGTCCTGGTTCAATCCTGGTTTAATCCTGGTTCAGTCCTGGTTCAGTCCTGGTTTAGACCTGGTTTAGACCTGGTTTAGACCTGATTTAGTCCTGGTTTAGACCTGGTTCAATCCTGGTTCAGTACTAGTTCAGTTCTGCTTTAGACCTGGTTTAGACTGGGTTCAGCAGTAGTTCAGTTCCGGTTTAGAATTGGTTTAGTCCTGGTTCAGTACTAGTTCAGTTCTGGTTTAGTCCTGGTTTAGACCTGGTTTCGTCCTAGTTCCGTCCTCCTGATTCCGTCCTCCTGGTTTAGTCCTGGTTCAGTCCTGGTTTAGACCTGGTTTAGACCTGGTTCAGTCCTGGTTCAGTCCTGGTTTAGACCTGGTTCAGTCTTGGTTCAGTCCTCATTTAGACCTGGTTTAGTTGTGGTTTAGTCCTGTGTTTATGTTAATTTCCAAGTTCCAAATTTCATAAAGAAAAGGCTTTTGTTGCCTGAACCTTCTCTTTTCTTCTTCTTCTTCTTCTTTTTTTTTTTTTTAAACCAATAAAGTGATTGTGTAAAGACCTACTTGATTGTTCATATTTATATTGTGCTAAATAATATCACTAATAATATTCCTAAAAGACATTATAGTATATTTATTGTGCAGTATTGTACCAAATCCTGAAGCGGGTTCAAATCTGCCACGAGGCCATTCTCTCAAAAGTCTCTGGAACTCTACCTGTGTAATTTCCATGTAGAGAAATCCCTCCATCTTTTCACCAACCCGCGGTCCACACTGACCCAAAAAATCCTCCTGACTGTGGCCTGTGGGAGCGTCCGGTCATCCGGGAGCCCCAGACAGAAATGGTTCAGGGAGGCAACCCTATTATTCAAAATTCATACCCTACCTACCACTTATTTCACATTTTACTTATGTTGTTATAATATTTCAGGAGTGATAAGTTGCTCTGGGAATGAGGCTATTTGAAGAAGAGATGGGTTAGTCCAATTTATTGCCCATGGGTGAAAGAAGTTCTATATGGTACAATGAAAGGTAGGTAGGCCTAATGGGAAAATGAGATATTCAAGGATTTTTATTTTATTTAATGCCTTTTACTTGTCCTGAAATGTGGGTTATTACAAAGTTTTACCTCTAAACTCTTATTTGTGTGGAAAAAAGCATGCCATAAAAGCTTTTAAAGGCACTGTATCTGATTTTTACTGTCTAAAAATGTAAAAAAAAAAAAAAAAAAAAACAGAACTAGTTCATTTTAAACTGGTTTGCAGAGGTCCAAAGTTATTCATCACTCACCTTATGCATTCTGAGCATCCTAAAGATGAACAATAATGAGGTTAGAAACGCTTTTCACACCTCTCAGAGACCTAACAACTAGTATGCTGACACACACTTCCTGATTAACGGACAATAAAACACAGCAAACATATTTGTAGTGTTGTACTACTCAACACCGGCACTTCTTGGTGTCGAGACCGGCCTCAAGACCGCTTTTTTACGGTCTTGGTACTCGGTTTGGACTCGGTTTTATCTCGGTCTTGATGGTACTTGGTCTCGGTCTTGACTCGGACTCGAGGTCTGACGCTGAACAAGTGCGATAATTTTTCACTACGGTCGGTGAATGTGCAGAGACTGTTAAATATCACAACAAAACCAGTAAGATAAAGTAACTGTAAATGTTATAAACAATAAAAAACCCACTTGATTCACTTTGAAGTTGTTTTCTTTAAAGTGCCAGTGGAAGAGGAATTAAAGAAGGGGTTCTCAAACTGTGGGTGAGGGTCAAAAAAAGGGGCGCAGGGTGTTTCAGTGTAGTACAGTTTACTTGGCCATAAAACAAAGAAAAAAAACAAAACAAAAACATTGATATAAATGTGCCAAAATAACTGTTAAACACAAATAAATGTAGATAATGATAAAGTTGGTCTTGATTTGGTCTCAATAGGCTGTGGTCTCAGTCTTGACCTTTAAAAGTCTTGGTCTTGTCTCGATTAGTGCACTCTTGACTACAACACTACATATTTTAACCACAAGATAGACAGATAGATGGACAATAATGATTTTTCACTTCGATACCAAGTATTACTGTGGCAACTTCCCGATATCGATGTAGTATTGATACATTTTGTATTAAATTGGTATTGGTATCAGAGATATGATGAAAGTAGCTTAGTTGGTAGAATTTGTCTACTGATCTGAAGGTTGGTGTTTCAAACCTCCTTCTTGACATAAACATCATTGGTTGAACGGGTTGGCAATGCGATCCCAGCTCCCACTGATGAATACCGTCGTTGCGTCCTTGGGCAAGACATTTAACCCTTGTCATCGCCCAGTGTCTACATACGCTGGTGTATGAATGTGTGTGAACGGGTGACTGGTTCCTTGATGTAAAGCTGCTTTGGTTGCCTTGAAGGTGGAAAAGAGCTGTATAAAAATGTCGCAATTCCCGTTTTAAAAGCGTGTGGTCTTAAGAAAACAATACCTGCACTACCCACTATATATTTATTCCTATTCTATAACTCTTCATATATCTCTCTACGTTCATCCCATTGAAACCCAGCTGGCACCTGGATCCCTGCTCCTTCTTCATTAGCCTCAACAACCTGTTTAAACATCAGCGCCGTGTCAGATGTGAGGGCTCTCGTGCTTTGTGTTGACGCGAAAGGCCCATTACCCTGTCACCTCTCCAATAAACACTCACAATCGAAGAGGTGGCGATAAATACGACTCCCGTGCAATCCTTTGATGTGCAAATACGAATGATGAGATGTTTACGTCTTGACAGGTATTGATACTCTGCGGCTCATCAACATTCCCCCGGGGGTGTGACGCTAACTGTAGGCATGTGCTGTCTGAAGATCTGTTACGAGATAGGCTTTAATCTAACACAATCTGAGTCGAAAGAAGTGATTTAATTGGAACTACAACAAGTGAGCTGATTTGTGCTCTTATAGAAGTCTTTAACGCATTAAATTATAGTCACAAACTAGTTAGAATTAGCAAACAGTATTTCAGTCCCTGTCACGTTTTTGTTGAAATTCTCCTAAACAGAACCATGAATGCTCATATTGGTCACAGGCTCCTGAAAATCCCTGTTTATACTGAAACGAATCCGCGTGTCACCGTATCATCGTATCGGAAACGATCTGCATCCAGACACGTCATTTCTGTGTCCACAATCAAAGCCTTCCCTGTCCACATGGTAAAGCAAAACCCATCTGAAATGCTAGTCACGTGATAGGCTGGTGTCACGTCGTCACGAAGTCCCGACGTCACGTGAGCGGTAAAAACAAGGAAGTCTGAAGTTGCAGCAGCTGATTGTGGCAAATGGCAAGTGTAAAAACAGTCTTTTCGTGGACGGATGACGAAGTTCAGTTGTTACTTAGAGTAACACTGGATTTTAAGACGAGCATGGCGGCTCAGGGTGAGGACTAACTTGTTCCTGTGTCCACAAGCCTTCCCTTTCCACACAGCTTTCAGCATATTTGTTTACATTTTACAGAAACGAAAATTAAAACCGCATGACTAATTTGCATAAACTGAGCGCTCAAAAAACAGCTTGCGATTGCGCGCTGATGCGGTTCAGCTTCTGTCGGACTAAAGGACATGACTCGAGTGGAATATGAGTGTTCTTTCTGTTACAGAGGGGTGTTCTGCTGATGGTGAGTCTGTTCTGTGCTTCTATCATGTTGGAGATGGTTTATGTTAAACTAAACTACGCCTGCAGGTCATACACACAGATCGTAGATATGAATGGACATATATTCTAGTCTCTTAGCGTTTTGGTGGTGAATTACTTCGTGGCGCATAGACCTACATCAGTGTATCAGCGTTTTCAGGTGTCCACACAGTACTGGATGAGATCTGCACTCAAGTGAATTCGTGGGAGCTGGCGGCACCAGATCGTTCCTTCTCTGGAGTCGTTTTCATTCGGACTAATGTGGAGGAACACTGCATTCACAACGAAAACAACTTGAATATGTACAAGTGTGGACAGGACCTAAATCTATTGTGTATTTTGTTTTTGAGTTTCTAGATAATCTAAAAAAATACCAGCTTTTGTTTGCTAATGTGTGGATTGTGTCGCCATGGTAACTGCTAAACATTCGGCCATAGACACCCCCAAGTATAAATGCCGCATTCTACGTATTGTGGTCGGGAACTTGGGTACCTCCACCCTGAGAAAGTGCAATGGAACAGGCAATCAAATCGAGGTTTCGAAACACAAACTTGGGCTGGTTCGGTTCATACCAAGTCTTTTGGATGTATGTCACAGCAAAAATGTCAGCGCACACAGTAAACGGAAGAATTGTCGTTCATAATTTTGATATAAGTTCTGTATGTGTAAAGAAAAAAACTTCTATAAACTTGTAGACTCGTTCTACTTACTGTATATGATATTCATATACTCAGGCTAACAAAATAAACATTAAACTTTCTTGGGCATCAATATTTCAGAGTGCTGCACTGGTCAATTTTTGGAAACCCACACCCACCTGCACCCGCACAGTTTAGCACCGCACCAGCCCGTTAACCCGTGATTATATCAAAGTTAAAACCACACCCGCCCGGGCCCGTTAACATTGCACCCGTTACCCGCCCGTGTCCATGACAAATCACACACAAATTAAAAGCATTCTAACTGAAGAATCCATCAGAATACGACACAGAAAAGTTACGACTTCAAGAATTACAATCACAAAATTAAATGAAATGGTTACGCTTTCTTTTCTACAAACTACAAACTACTAAGTCACAGACAGGATTTTACCGTCATCACCTCACAGCCATTATTTATTTGAGCAGAAGAAACAAAGATGCCGGACTTTTGCGCCGCACACACCACGGACTGAACCAGGACTAACCCAGGACTAAACCCAGGACTAAACCCAGGACTAACCCAGGACTAAACCCAGGACTAACCAGGACTAAACCAGGACTAAACCCAGGACTAAACCAGGACTAACCCAGGACTAAACCAGGACTAAACCCAGGACTAACCCAGGACTAAACCCAGGACTAAACCCAGGACTAAACCCAGGACTAAACCCAGGACTAACCCAGGACTAAACCCAGGACTAAACCCAGGACTAAACCCAGGACTAAACCCAGGACTAACCCAGGACTAAACCCAGGACTAAACCAGGACTAAACCCAGGACTAAACCCAGGACTAACCCAGGACTAAACCAGGACTAAACCCAGGACTAACCCAGGACTAAAACCAGACTAAACCAGGAATAACTAAACCCAGGACTAACCCAGGACTAACCCAGGACTAAACCCAGGACTAACCCAGGACTAAACCCAGGACTAACCCAGGACTAAACCAGGACTAACCCAGGACTAACCAGGACTAAACCAGGACTAACCAGGACTAAACCCAGGAGTAAACCAGGACTAACCCAGGACTAACCCAGGACTAAACCCAGGACTAAACCCAGGACTAAACCAGGACTAACCCAGGACTGATTGCAGGACTGAACCAGGAGGATTAAACCAGGGCTGAACTTGTACTAAAACAGTTGACTAAAAGTCGCTTTTAACTGGAAATGAGAATGACCTCACAAAAAAATCTGATTTCCTAAAAAAAAACTGAATTGAGCATTAAGTCCTGCAGTCTGAACGTAGCCTTATTTATGGTATTTCAAATGTTTGCGGTGGTCCAAAATTATTCCTCACTTAATTTATGCATTCCAGACATCCAAATTATTCACAGTGATGGATTTATGAGCACATTTCACAGCTTTCAGAGGCCGGGGTGGAGTTTTGCCATCACGCTTGGAGCTAACAAAAACAACTAACATGCAAACTGCACACTTCCACTTCAGATCTGAGGGCTCTCCTGCTTTGTGTCGACACGAAAGGCCAATTACCTTGTCACCTAAAATAAATAAAACACGACACCAGCGCTATCCGTTGATGTGCAAATACCAATGCAAAGAAAGTGCCCATGCAGCGACCACACATGGAGAAAAACACCTCCCGCCGTGTCCCTAGTGAAATTTCCCCCCCCTGGTTTTGGGCTCCCTGGTATCCCCTGGAGAGCCCGGTCATTATAGTTCTCAGTGACACCGACGGAGGGGCCCCTGGGTGAAATAGAAAAGATGTAATGGCGGCGAATTGTCCTCTGAGGCCCAATTAGAGGTGCTGTGGAGATGACAAAATGGGAGCGTGCAAAAGGAGGCCAATGTAGATGCAGTCGTCGGGGGAGCGCATGTATCGCGTTAGTATGCTCGGGTATGCAGAGGCGACGGCGTGCGCGAGCTGTGGGACTTCGCTGGCGTCGTGGGGGTTGGATGGAGTGTGATGTGCGCCCGGGTCAAATGAAGGGCGTTGCGTGTGGCTGTTAACATGGTGGGCGACATATATACTGATGTTTTGAAAGGTGGTGAAGTGCTGTTTGACTAGCGTGTTCATATGTCGACATCGCGCTTTTTTCTCCCGTGTTTTTCAAGCAACCTGGTACATATATTGTCTAAGCAGCTCTTCAGGTCGTGTCTCCCACTGCTCTGCGCCCCGGTCAGCGTCCACAGGCGGTAGAGTCGGCGAAAACTGTCCCGATCTCAAGTAAGATTATCGTTGAAGATGCAAAATGTACTTTTTAGAGGTTTTAATCATGTTATAGTTCTCATTTACCTGCTCAAATTTAATGTGATTCATAGTGTTTAGTCAAGACCAAACTAATCTAGACCAAGACCAGTCCGAGACCACAGTCAAGACCAAGACCTCTGAGGGTCAAGACCGAGACAAGACTGAGACTTTTAAAGGTCGAGAACGAGACAAGACCGAGACTTTTAAAGATTGAAACAGAGACCCCGGCCCATTGAGACCAAATCAACACCATCTTTGTCATTTTCTACATTTATTTGTATTTTAGGGTAGGTTAGGTTTCTTTATTTGAACACGTAGGTAAATTTGTTTTGCAGATTTGAGAGGTAGGTCCCACATTTCACATTTCATCATTCATCCACTCGATGTACAATAAACACCTATAAAAACATATATACATATATATAAAAAACACATAATTTTTTAGATAAATAGAGTACAATTTATTCATAAGTATGATAGCAGCGGGAAAGAAGCTCCTTTTAAAACGATTTGTTCTAGATCTTGGGATTAAAAGCCTCTCACTATAGGGAAGCAGCTGAAACTCTGAATTTAGTGGATGTTACACGTCTTTTAAAATACTCTGGGACGTCCTCTGTAACTGTCTTGAGTACAGGGAGTCCAGGCGACTCTGAGGATGGACAATCACCTTTCTCGCCCATTTTACAGTTATTATGGTACATATATATCAATGTTTTAATAAGTCTATCTCGATTTTATCTGATTAATGTTAAATTAGGCTTAAAATTAATAAGCCAAACAAACTGTACTGCACTTAACCACCCTGTGCCTCTTTTTTAGATCCTCACCCACAGTTTCAGAACCCCTTCCCAGCCCATTTCCACTGGCACTTTTCAAAAAACAATTAATACATACAATATTGTTTCCCGGTCAAGCAGAAGTAAACAGCAAAGCCAAAAATTCAAGTTAATGCATCTGATATAAAAATGTATTGAACAGATACATATGTACTCTAGTTTATGAAACTGTTGACCTTTTTTCTGTACCATTTTTGGTTCTAAAGTTACATACGTTTTAAACAGACCATGTATGAAACATGGAACAAAAATTATTTCCCAAATTTCAAAGACCAAATCAAATCATGTAAATAAATGGATGTATTTCATCATATCTTGTGTTATTCGATCTTTGAACTGTTGATGAAGGTACATGATTTAAAAAAAAAAATGTATTTAAAATGATAAAAATTTGCTTGGAAGGACTGACATATTTTATAGAAATAGTTTCCTTTCATTTTGAAGTAATATTAAAGTATTCAGAAGAAAAAAGCTGACAACCATGACCTTTCTTAATAAAAAATGTCATTACTCAAAAAGTAAGAGGTTTTTCAACCTAATCTTGTACCATATGGTAGAAAACTATATGAAGCAAATATTCAAACCAGTTTGTTGAGGATATGTAAGTGAAAACTGCTAGTTATCACTGTTTGTATTTATTGCCCAAAAAAGTGCAGCATATTTCATTCCCTCCGTTACCGACATGAGTTTTTTAAATTTTTTGTCAACAACTTGAAAGAATATCACAGGTTTAACTTGACCCTGTTGGAGTGTAACTCTTTCCTACATTCTGATACTTTACTTATTTCAATAGTCCCTCTAGTTTCTGAATAAGAGCTATTTGAATGTAAAAAATCTGCCTCTGTTTCCCTCCGTTACCACTTGACCGGACCCATATACTGATGTTTTGAAATGGTGGTGAGATGTTGTTTGACTAGTGTGTTCATTTGTTAACATCTTGCTTTTTTCTCCCGTGTTTTTCAAGCAACCCGGTACAGATATATTGTCTAAGCAGTTTTTGAGGTCTCCATCAAGTGTGTTTTTGGTCTGAGAATCAGGAAGTCCGTGTTAGCATTGTAGTTGTTGTTTGCATTAACGTGGTGGCAAAACTCTGCTCTGATCTAGGTTGTTTTTTGGAGTTGTGTTTTTGTTTCATTCACACATATTTGACAAAAAAAAAAAAAAAAAAAAACTGCATAATTTGAGTTTTTTTTCTCAACCAAAAGAACAATTAAAGATTTCCCAAGTTTCAAGCTGTTTTGGTGTTTTTGTGTATTTGGTTTGCTCCAAGTTTGGATCTTAACTCAAATTAAAGTCCCAGCCATTTCAGCAGGTATTAAACCATAAAGTACTTTTTGTTTTTCAGTCCTGCTTAAAAAATATAGAGTAGAAAGTCCAAAAACTACTTAAAGGTGCACTGTGTAACTTTTTGGTTGAGGGTCCGTCGCCTTCTTGTTTCCATGGATACGCCATTGCTCTGCCTGGAATGTTCCACAGTATGACATTAACCAGCTCTGCTTTATATTTATTCAATTATAGGTGGTTTTATAGCTCAAAAATACTTACAAAACAGACATTCTGACTGTGAGTGTGGTCGCCAGTCCACAGATCTGACCTGTAACCTGGTCTGGTTTGGTCTCCATGAAGATAGAAAGGTTTAATGGCATACTGTGAAACATTCCAGACAAAGCAATAACATCTCCATGAAGAACAGCATTTGACGGATCTAAAAATCCTGCATATTTAGGCTGAGTTCTTCTCTCAAACAGAGACTTGTTCCACCTTGTGATGTCATGTGGTCATACAGGAATTGCTCCACTGTGTTTTTAAACTCCATACACCTTCACTAGATTCAATTGGATGATTTCAGTCCTGGAATTGCCAATCTCTACTGAACAAAATGTAAAAAGTACCGTATTTTCCTGGCTATGAGGCGCACTGTCATTAAGTGGTCTATTTTCGAACTTTTTTCACAAATAAACCGCACTGGACTTTTAATGAAACACAACAGTTGGATGGGTCAGTGGGACTTTGTTTGTCATGTTCACGGTGACTCTGGGCTTTGTTCAGTTGTGGCGTGTAGGGAGGGTTCTGTCTGGGACCGCTGGATTGTCGGCGTGTTCGCAGTGACTCAGTTGTTCAGTCGTGTCTAGAAGTGGCACGTCGCACTCGCTTTTTCGGTTCGTTCCTCCGTTCCGTTCCTCGTCGGCGTGGAGTGATGAGTGTGTCTGTGGGTGTTTTTCGCTGTCTGCTCCGTGTGTGTTTGCGTGCGCTGCGGGTGTTGCGGCTTTATAGTTTACTGAAGTCGTACTGGGACACCCGAGTGGATTCGTGTAAAGGGTGCTCTGGCTTGTGGGGCGCGCAGTTGTTTTTTGATGGGGTTGGAATCTTAAGAGCGCGTCTAATAATCTGGAAAATACGGTAGCTGCTTCATGACATCACAAGGTGGAACATTTTGAGCTTTGGAGATGTAAACAAACTCATAACATACAAGTTTTAAATGTGTGAATGAAACAAAACACAACTTCACTCATGTTTTTGCTGAGGTAAACACATTATAACATGGCCTAAAGCTCACAAGAGTCAATTTTGCGTAATATAAGACCTTTAAGAGATAAGCAATATTGCAGACATCGGACTATAAAGCCCCTTCTATACCAACTTTAAATAAACAACATTTTGAGTCTATTTTTTTCTTTGGCATCTACTTCTCCAAAAACAGCCTTAGGAAAGACTGAGGGAACTCTGGGTTAAATCAAATTACATATGCGCCACAAAAGAGCAAATATTTTTAACCATCTGGCCCGGGAGCAGATGTCGAATAACAACTTCTTCTTCATGACTTTTTGGTAACATCTGGACAGTCTGACATTTGTAGCATTTTTGGGAAGAGCTAGAATGAGAGTGCGGGTTTCAACAGTTGGCGCGGCGTTTGGAAAAATAAATAAATGAAAGGTGACAGGGTGCCGAGAACGAAAAAGAAGATAAGCATGTGGCCGGTGGACGAGGTAAGTGAGATGGACTGGACTGAACACCTGCAGGAGCTGTCAGAGTCGCTGAATGAAGGTGATGGACAAACTGAAGAGGAGTCATGTGAAAGTTGTCAGTGAAGAATACAGTGCAGATTTAGAGCAACTATAAACTTAGATATATATGTTTATATATAGGACCTGTACTGGATTTTTTGCATGCGAAAATTGTCTTGCCCAAGTACATAGTATATATGGTAAACGTGGCAATTGCTCTGGCTCTGAGGGTAAAATTGTTGTACTAAAGACTGTTTTTATGTGAATTATATTACCGTAAAATACCAAATAATAGTCAGGGCATTTATTTGTTTCAATCACTTAACAGACCAGGCATTTATTTGAGACCAGGCCGCAATTTGGGGCAGGCAATTAAGTCCTTCTTCATAAAAATCCTGCTCAACAAAACTGGGAAAATATGGTTGTCAGATTCTTTTAACCAGTGTGAATATAATTTAAATTTTTTACGGCACGTCTCAGAGGAAGCGTCGCTGTTATACGATAGCCTGGCGACTACTTTGCATACTTTGTCGGCACGATTCCTGCCGCTTCGTCCGCTTTGCCACAACTTTCCTCTTATGCCACAGCAGCTACGATGACATTGCTGCTTCCTCCATATTGCCAAAATGAAGTAATATTACCAAAACTCTTTAAAACGAGCTATCTTTCTTTTTTACGTCACTTCAAATTCAATATTTCACAGCAACGTCACCTGTTCCTCCACTTTTCAGTGAAGGTGAGGAAATCTAGCTTGATTCATCAGCCAGTCACTTTGTGGAAACTGTCTGACCTCACAGTATTAGGATTTGTTCACTCGACAGTAGGCGGGTACTTTTTTTATTTAACCAATCACTGCTATTTGGTCGTGACATATGTAATGCGCCGCCAACGAGGCTAACTGGTATATTAAGGTTTTCCCAAATCCCGTAGGAAGAAGGGCAATAATGTCTTTCCCCTTGATAAAAATCACCAAACATTCTCTTTGTTCCGGCTTTAAATCCTCGATCTCTGAAATCGTTGCCAACACGGAATGTCTCGCTTTGTCTACATCCATCTCCACCGTTTTGTTTACTGTTGTGCTGTATCACAAAAGGGACTCAGTGCGCGGTCTACAACTTCCGGGGTTCTTGCAAAACCAGCTAGTGTATTCCGATTCCTGACCTAGTCGCTGGAGAGAAATGAAACTGAGCGGAGGCACTAGGTGGTACCAGCCTGGCTAAGGGTGATCGGGCACAGCACAGAGAATACAGCCTATCCATTCCGAGTCACACAACCAGTCTGGTAAAGGCAGGACGGGACTGAAGTCAAACTGCTGCTGTGTCGGCTGTAAACATCATGTGGAGTCGCTGCACTAATCATCATATCTTGGTTATAAAGCACAAAAAAACAGGAAATGGGAGTTTGATCCAGAACGACTGCTGGGGGTATCGGTATAGGCGACTTTCTATACAGACTCGGCGTTTATTTGACCGGTTATTTATGAAAATATACACCTCCACCGGCGTTTAAAGGGGAATAGATACCTGGCTGTTATTTGGTATTTTCTGGTATGTTGTTCACTTTAAAGACACTGTACATGGGTTTTACAATCGTTAAAACTTCAGAAACACAACTTATTTATTTTAAACAGTTTGCAGTGTTCCAAAGGTATTCCACACCTCTCTTATGCATTCCAAACACCCTAATTATTAAATTTTTAGAGGCCAGAGTGGAATTTTGCTGTCACGTTTGAGCCTCACACTTCCGACTTCTTGGATAGTAAAATGCTTAATAATTAAATGCGTTAAAGGTCAATTTTGTAACTTTTCTAGTGGAAATCTCACCACTTTCTTTTCTCTTCATAGATTTTATTGCTTTGCTTGGGAAATCTCCATAGAACCCAACAAGTTCTGTGAAAAATGTATGTATTTGTAATAATATCAAACTGTTTCTCTTCTGAATTTGTATAAATGGATGCAAATAAGTTTAATGCAATACTGTGGAACATTGCAGGCAAAGCACCAACATCTCCATGGTGACGACCGCCATTGCAAAAGCTAAAAAGGGCACGTTTAAATAATGTTGGACCCACTAAAGCATGATATATGATGAAAACGTCTGACATGTTTTTCCTCATGGTTACACACACGACACACACACACGAGACAGACACACACACACACACACGGGACACGGGGTTACATATGGGTCAGTGCAGGACAAGTCGTAGCATTAGCCGCTAATGCACAGACTCCCGCCAGCACTGAAAACATCACCCTTCACTTGAGTGTTCCTCCTGAGAGAAGCATCTCCTCCACACTGACCGCAGCCTGACCGCTTCAACCATCAGCCGCGCGGACACGTGTCTCCCACCGCTCTGCGCCCCGGTCACAGTCCACGGGCGGTAGAGTCGGCAAAAACTGTCCCGATCTCAAGTAAGATTATCGTTAAAGCGGATCTATTATGCAAAATGTCCTTTTAGAGCTTTTAGCCATGTTGTAGCTGTTCTCGCTTCTCATTTACCCTCTGAAGTTTAGTGTGATTCACAGTGTTGTAGTCAAGACCGCACTAATCCAGACCAAGACCAGTCCGAGACCACAGGGTCCAGAGACCAGGACAAGACCAAGACCTCTGAGGGTCGAGACCGAGAGAAGACCGAGACCACGGCCCATCGAGACCAAATCAAGACCGTCTTTGTCATTTCCTACATTTATTTGTATTTTACAGTTATTTTGGCGCATATATATCAGTATGTTTATCAGTCTATCTCCATTTTATCTGATTAATGTTCATTTAGGCTTAAAATAGGCTGAACAAACTGCACTACACTTAAACCCTCTGTGTCCCTTTTTTGGACCTTCACACATAGTTTGAAAACACCTTCACTTTACAGAAAACAACTTCAAACGTGAATCAAATGAGTTTTTCAAGTTGATAACATTTACAGTTACATGATCTTACTAGTTTGCAGTGATATTTAGCAGCCTCTGAACATTTATCGGCTGTAGTGAAATATGATCACATTTGTCGAGTGTCAGACCTCGAGTCCAAGACCAGACTGAAACCAAACGCCATTAAGACAAAACCGACAAAACCGAGTCCAAATGCGCTTTAGTCCAAGACAAGACCAGGACTGTCAAAAAGCGGTTTCGAGGCCGGTCTCAAGTTTAAACACCACTTGTGATTCGTGCATGTTTGAGTAATCTTTATATTTACAAGACGTCATTTCTCTGATATAACTTCACCTTAACAATAAATCTCCACTCTGGTGTCTGGGAGATGTGAATAGCTTATAAACTCATTGCAGTAAAAAATTACGATGCTTGGAATGCATAAGGTAAGTGAGGAATAACTTTGGGCCACTGCAAACTGTTTACAAGACTATAGTTCTGTTTTTCCAGATTTTAAAGATCTCATAATACGCTTATTTTCTCACCTATGTTATAATGTCGTTTTCTCATCACAAACAGACCTGGAGTTGTGTTTTGTTTCATTCATTTAACACACAAACCCTGCATATTTAGGCTAAGCTCATCTCTCAAACAGAAAACACTCTGGTCCACCTTGTGATGTCATGTGATAATACAGAAAGTGCCCCAAAAACAAATTTTTATCCAGATTTCTCCAAGCAGACCCAAATTGCAACTTCTGTCTGGCACACCCCGAAAACATTAAAACATTACTCATCTATTTTTCTCATGCCCGGTTAGCTCCACCTACTGGAAACAATGAAAAGTTCATCTTTCTCCCAACAACCCTTAAAAAAGAAAATATCATTACTCACTATAGAAACGCAAACATTGAAAAACTCATATCATCATCTATTCATTCTGCTTGGCAAATACCACATTCACAAAGCAAAATTCTCATGAAATGAAACCTGCTAATTGAAAAATAATCATTATTTTCAATCTATTCACCATTTATCCTGCAAAAAAGCCATTTCAATAACCAACCTATGTAAAGACTTAATACGCAGGTAGATGTCCTCCTCCTCCTCCCCCGAATCTGTCGCTGATTCCGCTTTCATTTAGTTTCTTTTATTAGCTTTGATCTGCCTTAATTTATTTTGTCTTATGTTCCGCTTTTTTTTTTCTTTTTCTCTCACTATGAATGAATGACCATGAATGTCTGTATTATGCGTTTATAATGTAGGTATTGAAAAATGTTTCATCTTCACTAGAATTATTAGAACTACTGAACGAAAGATAAAAGGAGCTGTTAACTTGAAAACTACCACTTCATGACATCACACGGTGGAACAGAGCAGTTTGAACGTTGGAGTTGTAGACAAACTGATAATAAAGGATTACTCAAACATGTGTGAGTGAAACAAAAACAACTCCAGGTCCGTTTTTGAGGAGGTAACAACATCATAACACGGCTTAAATCTCACAAGAGCCCATTTTGTGTAATCGAGAACCTTTCAGCGACAAAAAGCAAACACAATATATTCATTTAGCTAATATTTTGGAGTTACTACCTGGCTGAGGGTCACTTGAGCAGAAGTCTCTCCCGGTAGTGGCTGTTTGCCGGTGTGGTCCCCTCCTGGGTGAATGAGAGGGCTGTAGTTCAGAACCACCAGCCGGGTTAAGTATGATTTGTCCTCAGTGCTGTGTACACTGCTTTTAGTGCCGCACTATTAACCAGCAGGGGACAGTGTCAGGGGCAACTACTGTACTGCGAGGGCCGAATAAGAAGTTTAAGAGTTTAAAATGGTGGCAATTGTGTGTGAATTTACAGGACTGGGTAAGTACATTTTAAGCGTTTTGGAAAACAGGCAGAACAATGATGCGTCTAATGAAAACTGTACTTGGCTTTCAAGAAAATCTAGCGGTGTAATGAAAAAGTGTTGCTCTGTTTCACATGACTTTACATGACATCGCACTGGCGGTGTTCATTTGTTGTAATTATAACTAAATCAGTTTTTTTCCGGTCCGTTATAATGATGTTTCCTCATCACAAATAGACCTGGAGTTGTATTTTGTTTCGTTCACACATGTTTAACACACAAACCCTGCATATTTAGGCTGAGGCCTTCTCTCATCCATCCATTTTCTTGAGCTTATCTGGGGCTGGGTCACGGGGGCAGCAGTCTGAGCAGGGACTCCCAGACTTCCTTCACCCCAAACATGTCCTCCAGCTCTTTCGGTGGGACCCTGAGTCGTCCCCAGGCCAGCAAAGAGACATAATCCCTCTGTTCTAAAGGGACTATGTCTCTCGGAATTAAAGTCTCAGCCATTTCAGCAGGTCTTTTTACTTTTTCACTTTCAGTCCTGTTCAGAAATGTAGAGGAGAAAGTCCAAAAACCTGCTCTTGAATGTAGTGAAGTAAAAGTAAAAAGTATCCACTGTAAAATTTACTTAAAGATGCACTGTGTAACTTTCTGGTTGAGGGTTTTGTTGCCTGAACGTTCTACAGTACGACATTAAACAGCTCTACTTTACATTACATTGTAGGTGTTTTTATAGCTCAAAAATACTTAGAAAACAAACATTTTGACTGTGAGTGGGGTTGCCGCTCCACAGATCTGACTCGTAACTCAGTCTGCTTTGGTCTCCATGAAGATAAAAATGTTTAATGCAATACTGTGAAACATTCCAGACAAAGCAATAACGTCTCCATGAAGAAAACCATTAGTACCGATGCTTAAAAATTGTACTTTTACTTTTGTGCTTCGTTACTTTCCACCACTGGCCCCTGGTTTTCCCAGTTGGCTCCCGTCCAAGCACTAACCAGCCCCGGCCTCGCTTA